>NC_136493.1:54145103-54195103 GCF_053919585.1 Euprymna scolopes | reverse complement strand
TACACAAGACCCCGCACATATAATGTATAATAAAATTATAAAACGACATAACACTACAACATTATTAAATATTTCGCTTTTAATTATGTATTTTGTTTAATCAGTCTTTACAAGGAGCGGAATTTTAGAGGAATAAAGTGAACAACTTTGTAATGTATTTTTAATTTGGTTTGATTGTGGCATGTTGCAATTTACATTTATGGTTATATATATATATATATATATATATATATATATATATATATATATATTTAAATAAGGGAGTAGTCAGCAACAATGTGTATTTTTTAACATTATTTTATTATTCCGTGTCTTGGTTTTTCATTGAGAATTATGTTTGGATCATTGTAATAATGTTTTTAAGTCATTGAAATCGTTTACGTACGTTTCAGACGGTCTGATGCGTCCTCGTAAGAAATTATTTTCAAATGTGTAAAAATGGCGATTTTCATAGTTAGTTTGAAGTTTTTCCAAGGGGTGGAGGCCTGTAAGTGTTTATTATACATTGGTATGCTGAATTTTTATTGCTTTTTTTTTGTTGGTGACTACTCCCTTATTTAAATATACATCTTTCTTTAGTTGGAATTTATTAACCCATTTTATATAAATATATATATATATATATTATTTCGTTTACCACAATAATAATAATAGGTTACAAATAAGCAACAATTAAGTAACTAATAATAATAATAATAATAATAATAATAATAATAATAATAATAATAATAATAATAATAAACGTAATAATAATAATAGACAGGTGAAAATTAGTTTATTTTGCCACGTTTCGTAATAAAATAAAATTACAACAATGAACATAATATTTTCCCAACCAAATATACATACTTTAACTTCACTCCCAACTTAATTCACCGTATCATATATATATATACATATATATATACATATATATATATATGTATATATAAATATATATATATATATATATATATATATATATATATGTATATATATATATATATATATATATGAGGGCGATTGAAATACATTGTTCATCGTACATTTGGGATAAATATAAACTGCATTATTTCTGAATTATTTTTTACGGATATTGTTTTAATTTTGCAAGAAGATTTGGTTTACATTTATTCAATATTACAATTAAAGTAATTCAATTGTTAGATGTAAGATATTAAACATTTGGGTTGACGTTAATCAATATTTGGTATAAAGTTATTCAATGTTTGACTCATGGCAATTAAATATTTAGATGTAAGTTATTAAAAAATTTTGTTGAGGTTATTCAACATTTGGTTTTAGGTTAATCAATGTTTGATTTCAGGAAAGTAAATATTTGATTTGAGTTTATTCAACATTATGTTTGAGGTTGTTCAACATTTGTTTTGTGATATTCCACATTTGTTTTGAGGTTATACAACATTTGTTTTGAGGTTATTAAGCATTTGTTTTGAGTTTATTCAACATTTGTTTTTTGATATTCAAGATTTAGTTTTTGATATTCAAGATTTGTTTTGAGGTTATTCAACATTTGTTTTGAGGTCATTCAACATTTGTTTTGAGGTTATTAAACATTTGTTTTGTGATATTCAAGATTTGTTTTGAGGTTATTAAACATTTGTTTTGAGGTTATTCAACATTTTTTTTTAGTTTATTCAACATTTGTTTTGTGATATAAAACATTTGTTTTGAGGTTATTCAACATTTGTTTTTAGGTAATTCAACATTTGTTTTGCGATATTCAATATTTGTTTTGAGGTCATTCAACATTTGTTTTGTTATATTCAACATTTGTTTTGAGTTTATTCAACATTTGTTTTGAGTTTATTCAACATTTATTTTCTAATATAATACATTTGTTTTGAGGTTATGCAATATTTGTTTTGTGATATTCAACATTTGTTTTGTGATATTAAACATTTGTTTTGAGGTAATTCAACATTTGTTTTGCGATATTCAAGATTTGTTTTGAGGTTATTCAACATTTGTTTTGTGAGATTAAAGCTTTGTTTTGAGGTTATTCAACATTTGTTTTGAGGTTATCCAACATTTGTTTTGTGATATTCAAGATATGTTTTTAGGTTATTAAACCTTTGTTTGTGATATTAAACATTTGTTTTGAGGTTATTAAACATTTGTTTTGAGGTTATTCAACATTTGTTTTGAGGTTACTCAACATTTGTTTTGAGATTATTCAACATTTGTTTTGTGATATTCAAGATTTGTTTTGAGGTTATTCAACATTAGTTTTGTGATATCCAAGATTAGTTTTGAGTTTATTCAACATTTGTTTTGTGGTATTCAACATTTGTTTTGTGATATTCAACATTTGTGTTGAGTTTATTCAACATTTGTTTTGAGTTTATTCAATATTTGTTTTGTGATATTAAACAATTGTTTTGAGGTTATGCAATATTTGTTTTGTGATATTAAACATTTGTTTTGTGATATTAAACATTTGTTTTGAGGTTATTCAACATTTGTTTTGAGGTTATTCAACATTTATTTTTGAGGTTACTCAACATTACTTTTGAGGTTATTCCAAATTTGTTTTGAGGGTATTAAACATTTGTTTTATAGGTTATTTAACATTTGATTTGATGTTATTACGCATTTGCTTTGAGGTCATTCAATATTTGTTTTGAGGTTATTCAACATTTGATTTGAGGTTAGTCAATATTGTTTTGAGATTATTCAACATTAGTTTTTAGGTTATTCAACATTTGTTTTAAGAAAATTCTACATTTGTTTTGACGTTATTCTACATATTTTTGAGGTTATTCAACATTAGTTTTCAAGTTATTCAATATTGGATTGGAGGTTATTAAACATTCGTTTGTACGTAATTCAAAATGTTTTGTTTAATTAAACATTAGTTTGAGGTAATAAAACATTAGTTTGAGGTTATTCAATATTACTTTTGATGTTATTCGACATTGGTTGTGAGGTTATTAAACATTTGTGTTGAGGTTATTCAACATTAGTTTTGAGGTTATTCAACATAATTTTTGTGGTTATTCAACATTAGTTTTGAGGTTATTGAACATTTGGTTTGAGGTTATTCAACATTTGATTTGAGGTTATTCAACATTAGTTTTGAGTTTATTCAACATTTGGTTTGAGTTTAATCAACATTAGTTTTGAGGTCATTCAACATTTGTTTTGAGGTTATTCAACAGTTGTTTTGACGTTATTAAACATTAGTTTTGAGGTTATTAAAAAATTAGTTTTGAGGTTATTCAACATTTTTTTGAGGTTATTCAACATTTGTTTTGACATTATTTGATATTTGTTTTTACGTTATTCAACATTAGTTTTGAGTTTATTCCACATTAGTTTTGAGTTTATCCAACATTTGTGTTGAGGTAATTCAACTTGTTTTTTGAGGTTATTCAACATTTGTTTAGAGGTTATTCAACATTTGTGTTTAGGTTATTCAACATTTTTTTTGAGGTTATTCAACATTAGTTTTGAGGCTATTCAACATTTGTTTTGAGGTTATGCAATGTTTATTTTGAGGTTATTCAATATTTGTTCGGAGGTTATTCAACATTTGTTTTGAGGTTATTCAACATTTGTTTTGAGGTGATTCAACATTTGTTTTGACGTTATTCAACATTTCTGTTAAGGTTATTAAAAATTTGTTTTGAGGTTATCCAACATTTTTTAGGTTATTCAACATTAGATTTGAGGTTATTCAGCATTTGTTTTGAGGTTATTACCCATTTGTTTTGAGGTTATTCAACATTTGTTTTGACGTTATTAGAAATTTATTTGGAGGTTATTCAACATTTTTGGATAATATTCAAAATTTGTTTTGAGGTTATTCAACATTTGTTTGATGTAATTAAATATTTGTTTTTAGGTTATTCAATACTAGTTTTGAGGTTATTTATCATTGATTTTGAGGTTATTCAATATTGGATTGGAGGTTATTCAACGTTCGTTTGTACGTAATTCAACATTTGTGTTGACGTAATCGACATTGAGGTAATTAAAGATTAGTTTGAGGTCATTCAATATTACATTTGATGTTATTCGACATTGTCTGTGAGGTTATTCAACATTTGTTTCGAGGTTATCCAACATTAGTTTTGATGTTATTCAACATTAGTTTTGTGGTTATTCAACATTAGTTTTGAGGTTATTCAACATTTGGTTTGAGGTTATTCAACATTTGTTTTGAGGTTATTAAACATTAGTTTTGAGTTTATTCAACATTTGGTTTGAGTTTATTCAATATTAGTTTTTAGGTTATTCAACATTTGTTTTGAGGTTATTCAACATTTGTTTTGACGTTATTAAATTTGTTTTTTATGTTAATCAAAATTGTTTTTGATGTTATTCAACATTTTTTTTGATGTTATTCAAAATTTTTTTGATGTTATTCAAAATTAGTTTTAGGTTATTCAACAGTTGTATTGAGGTTATTCAACATTTGTTTTGATATTATTCGATATTTGTTTTTACGTTATTAAACATTAGTTTTGAGGTTATTCAACATCTGTTTTGAGTTTATTCAACATTTGTTTTGAGGTAATTCAACTTGTTTTTTGACGTTATTCATCATTTGTTTTTAGGTTATTCAAAATTTGTTTTGACGTTATTCAACATTTGTTTTTAGGTTATTCAACATAAGTTTTGAGGTTATTCAACATTTGTTTTGACGTTATTCAACATTTGTTTTAACGTTATTCAGCATTTGTTTTTACGTTATTTAACATTTGTTTTGAGGTTATTCAGCATTGATTTAGATGTTATTCAACATTTGTTTTGAGGTTATTCAACATTTCTTTTGAGGTTATTCAATATTTGTTTTGAGGTTATACAACATTTTTTAGGTTATTCAACATTAGATTTGAGGTTATTCAGTATTTGTTTTGAGGTAATTCGACATTTGATTTAAGTTTATTTAATATTTGTTTGGACGT
This sequence comes from Euprymna scolopes, assembly GCF_053919585.1. Classification (NCBI taxonomy): domain Eukaryota; kingdom Metazoa; phylum Mollusca; class Cephalopoda; order Sepiida; family Sepiolidae; genus Euprymna; species Euprymna scolopes. The sequence continues at coordinate 54,190,190 of NC_136493.1, read as the reverse complement.
TATTCAACAATAGTTTTGATGTTATACAATGTTTTTTGAGGTTATTCAACATTTGTTTTGAGGTTATTCAACATTTGTTTTGAGGTTATTCAACATTTGTTTTGAGGTTATTCAACATTTATTGGAGGTAATAAAAATTAGTTTTGACGTTATTCAACATTTCTTTTGAAGTTGTTCAACATTAGTTTTGAGGTTATTCAATATTTGTTTTGAGGTTATTCAATATTTGTTTTGAGATTATTAAACATTTGTTTTCAGGTTATTCAACATTAATTTTGAGGTTATTCAACATTTGTGTTGAGGTTATTCAACATTTGTTTTTAGGTTATTCAACAGTTGTTTTGACGTAATTAAACTTTAGTTTGTAGGTTATTCAACGTTAGTTTTGAGGTATTCAACATAAGTATTCAACATAAGTTTTAGGTATGGCAACATTAGTTTTGACGTTATTCAACATTAGTTTTGAGGTAATTCAACATTTGTTTTGAGGTAATTAAACTGTAGTGTTGAGGTTATTCAGCATTAGTTTTGACGTTATTTAACATTTGTTTTGAAGTTATGCAACATTTTTTTTTAGGTTATTCCACATTTGTATTGACGTTATTCAACATTTATTTGAGGTTATTCAACATTTGTTTTGAGTTTATTTTACATTTGTTTTGAGGTTATTCCACATTTGTTTTGAGGTTTTTCAACATTTGTTTGAGATTACTCAACATTAGTTTTTAGGTTATTAAAAATTTGTTTTGATGGTATTAAACATTTGTTTTGAGGTTATTCAACATTTGTTTTGAGGTTATTCAACATTTGCTTTGAGGTTATTCAACATTTGTTGTTACGTTATGCAACATTAGTTTGAGGTTATTCAACATTAGTTTTGAGGTTATTCAACATTCGTTTTGAGGTTATTCGACATTTGTTTTGACGTTATTCAACATTTGTTTAGAGATTATTCAACATATTGTTTGTGATTATTACACAATTTATTTGAGCTTATTCAACATTTGTTTTGACGTTATTGAACATTTGTTTTGAGGTTATACAATATTTATTTTGACGTTATTCAACATTTGTTTTAAGGGTATTACACATTTCTTTTGAGGTTATTAAACATTAGTTTTGAGGTTATTCAACACTTCCACATTTGTTTTGAACTTTTTCAACATTTCAGTTGGGGTTATTCAACATTTTTTTGACGTTATTTAACATTGGTTGTGAGGGTATTCCCCATTTTTTTGAGGTTATTCAACATTAGTTTTGAGGTTATTCAACATTAGTTTAGAGGTTTTTCCACATTTGTTTTGAGGTTATTCAACATTTGGTTTGAGGTTATTCAACATTAGTTTTGTAGGTTATTCAACATTAGTTTTAAGGTTATTCACCATTTGTTTTGAGGTCATTCAACATTTGTTTTGACGTCATTAAACATTTGTTTTGAGGTTAATCAATATATGTTTTGATGTTATTTAACATTTGTTTTGAGGTTATGGAATAGTAGTATTTAGGTTATTCAACATTTTTTTGAGGTTATTCAACATTTGTCTTGAGGTTATACAGTATTTATTTTGAGGTTATTCAACATTTGTTTTAGGGTTATTCAATATTTGTTTTGAGGTTTTTCAACATTTGTTTTGAGGTTATTCAACATTAGTTTGGAGGTTATTGAACATTTGTTTTGACGTTATTCAACATTTGCTTTGACGTTATTCAACATTTGTTTTAGGTTATTCAACATAAGTTTTGAGGTTATTCAACATTAGTTTTGAGGTTATTCAACATTTATTAAGATGGTATTCAATATTTGTTTTGAGGTTGTACAACATTGGTGTTGAGTTTATTCAACATTAGTTTTTAGGTTATTCAGCAGCAGTTTTGAGGTTATTCAATGTTTGTTTTTAGGTTATTCAACATTTGTTTTGAGGTTATTCAACATTTGTTTTGAGCTTATTCAACATTTGTTTTGAGGTTATTCAACATTTATGTTAAGGTTATTCAACATTTGTTTTGAGATTATTCAACATTTTTTAGGTTATTCAACATTAGATTTGACGTTATTAAACATTGGTTTTGAGGTTATTCAACATTTTATTTAAGTTTATTCAACATTTGTTTTGACGTTATTTAACATTTGTTTTGAGGTTATACAATATTTATTTTGAGGTGATTCAACATTTGTGTTGAGATTATTATACATTTATTTTGAGGTTATTCAACATTTGTTTTGAGGTTATGCAACATTTGTTTGAGGTAATAAAACATTAGTTTTGAATTATTCAACATTTGTTTTGAAGTTGTTCAACATTTGTTTTGATGTTATTCAACATTACTTTTGAGGTTATTCAATATTTGTTTTGAGATTATTAAACATTTGTTTTCAGGTTATTGAACATTTGCTTTGAGGTTATTCAACATTACTTTTGAGGTTATTCAGTATTTGTTTTGAGATTATTAAACATTTGTTTTCAGGTTATTGAACATTTGTTTTGATGTTATTCAACATTTGTTTTACGTTATAAAACATAAGTTGTGAGGTTATTCAACATTTGTTTTGAGGTTATTCAACATTAGTTTGGAGGTTATTAAACATTCGTCTGGAGGTTATGTAACATACGTTTTGAGGTCATTCAATCTTTAGTTTGAGGTTCTTCAACATTAATTTCGAGTTTATTCAACATTACTTTTGAGATTATTCAACATTAGTTTTGACGTTATTCAACATAGTTTTGAGGTTATTAAACAATTGGTGTGAGTTTATTAAACATTAGTTTTTAGGTTATGTAACATTAAGTTGGAGGTTATTCAAAATGTGGTTTGAGTTTATTCAACATTAGTTTTGAAGTTATTCAACATTTGTTTTGAGGTTATTCGACATTTGTTTTGACGTTATTCAACATTAGTTTTGACGTTATTTAACATTTGTTTTGAGGTTATGCAACATTTATTTTGAGGTTATTCCACATTTGTATTGACGTTATTCAACATTTTTTTTAGGTTATTCAACATTTGTTTTGAGTTTATTTTACATTTGTTTTGAGGTTATTCCACATTTGTATTGACGTTATTCAACCTTTGTTTGAGATTACTCAACATTAGTTTTGAGGTTATTAAAAATTTGTTTTGAGGGTATTAAACATTTGTTTTGAGGTTATTCAACATTTGTTTTGAGGTTATTCAACATTCGCTTTGAGGTTATTCAACATTTGTTGTTACGTTATGCTACATAAGTTTGAGGTTATTCAACATTAGTTTTGAGGTTATTCAACATTAGTTTTGAGGTTATTCGACATTTGTTTTGAGGTTATTCAACATTTGTTTTGAGATTATTCAACATTTGTTGTTACGTTATGCAACATTAGTTTGAGGTTATTCAACATTAGGTTTGAGGTTATTCCACATTTGTATTGACGTTATTCAACATTTGTTTGAGATTACTCAACATTAGTTTTGAGGTTATTAAAAATTTGTTTTGTGGGTATTAAACATTTGTTTTGAGGTTGTTCAACATTTGTTTTGAGGTTATTCAACATTTGTTTTTACGTTATGCAACATTAGTTTGAGGTTATTCAACATTAGTTTTGAGGTTATTCAACATTAGTTTTGAGGTTATTCGACATTTGTTTTGACGTTATTGAACATTTGTTTTGAGATTATTCAACATATTGTTTGTGATTATTCAACATTTTATTTAAGCTTATTCAACATTTGTTTTGACGTTATTGAACATTTTTTTTTAGGTAATACAATATTAATTTTGACGTTATTCCACATTTGTTTTAAGGGTATTACACATTTCTTTTGAGGTTATTCAACATTTGTTTTGTAGGTTATTCAACATTAGTTTTGAGGTTATACAGCATTTGTTTAGAAGTTATTCAACATTAATTTTAAGATTATTCAATCTTAGTTTTGAGGTTATTCAACATTAGTTTTGACGTTATTAAACTTCTTTTTGATGTTATTCAACAGTTGTTTTAAGGTTATTCAACATTTGTTTTGATGTTATTCAACATTTTTTTTGAGGTTATTCAACATTAATTTTGTAGGTTATTCAACATTAGTTTAGAGGTTTTTCAACATTTGTTTAGAGGTTTTTCAAAATTTGTTTTGAGGTTATTCAACATTAGTTTTGAGGTTATTCAACATTAGTTTTGAGGCTATTCAACATTTGTTTTGAGGTTATTCAATATTAGTTTTGATGTTATTTCACATTTTGAGGTTATTGAATAGTAGTATTTAGGTTATTCAACATTTCTTTTGACGTTATTAAACATTTGTTTTGAGGTTATACAATATTTATTTTGACGTTATTTAACATTTGTTTTAGGGTTATTAAACATTTGTTTTGAGGTTTTTCAACATTTGTTTTGAGGTTATTCAACATTAGTTTGGAGGTTATTGAACATTTGTTTTGACGTTATTCAACATTTGTTGTGACGTTATTCAACATTTGTTTTGACGTTATTCAACATTTGTTTTAGGTTATTCAACATTAGTTTTGAGGTTATTCAACATTGGTTTTGAGGTTATTCAACATTTATTAAGAGGTTTTTCATTATTTGTTTTGAGGTTGTACAACATTTTTGTTGAGTTTATTCAACATTAGTTTTTCGGTTATTCAGCAGTAGTTTTGAGGTTATTCAACATTTGTTTTTAGGTTATTCAACATTTGTTTTGAGGTTACTCAACATTTGTTGTGAGGTTATTTCACATTTATTTTAAGGTTATTCAACATTTGTTTTGAGATAATTCAACATTTTTTAGGTTATTCAACATTAGATGTGAGGTTATTAAACATTTGTTTTGAGGTTATTCAACATTTTAGTTAAGTTTATTCAACATTTGTTTTGACGTTATTAAACATTTTTTTTGAGGTTATACAATATTTATTTTGAGGTTATTCAACATTTGTGTTGAGGTTATTATACATTTATTTTGAGGTTATTCAACATTTGTTTTGAGGTTATTCAACATTTGTTTGAGGTAATAAAACATTAGTTTTTAATTATTCAACATTTGTTTTGAAGTTGTTCAACATTTGTTTTGAGGTTATTCAACATTACTTTTGAGGTTATTCAATATTTGTTTTGAGATTATTAAACATTTGTTTTCAGGTTATTGAACATTTGTTTTGAGGTTATTCAACATTTGTTTTGACCTAATTCCACTTTAGTTTTGAGTTTTTCCACATTAGTTTTGAGGTTATTCAACATTAGTTTTAGGTGTTTCAACATTAGTTTTGATGTTATTCAACATTTGTTTGACGTTATTAAACATAGGTTGTGAGGTTATTCACCATTAGTTTTGAGGTTATACAGCATTTGTTTAGAAGTTATTCAACATTAATTTTTAGATCATTCAATCTTAGTTTTGAGGTTATTCAACATTTGTTTTGACGTTATAAAACTTCTTTTTGATGTTATTCAACATTTGTTTTGAGGTTATTCAACATTTGTTTTGGCGTTATTCAACAGTTGTTTTAAGGTCATTCAACATTTGTTTTGACGTTATTCAACATTTTTTTTGAGGTTATTTAACATTAGTTTTGAGGTTATTCAACATTAGTTTAGAGGTTTTTCAACATTTGTTTTGAGGTTATTCAACATTTGGTTTGAGGTTATTCAACATTAGTTTTGAGGTTATTCAACATTAGTTTTGAGGTTATTCACCATCTGTTTTGAGGTTATTCAATATTAGTTTTGATGTTATTTCACATTTTGAGGTTATTGAATAGTAGTATTTAGGTTATTCAACATTTCTTTTGACGTTATTAAACATTTGTTTTGAGGTTATACAATATTTATTTTGACGTTATTTAACATTTGTTTTAGGGTTATTCAACATTTGTTTTGAGGTTTTTCAACATTTGTTTTGAGGTTATTCAACATAAGTTTGGAGGTTATTGAACATTTGTTTTGACGTTATTCAACATTTGTTGTGACGTTATTCAACATTTGTTTTGACGTTATTCAACATTTGTTTTAGGTTATTCAACATTAGTTTTGAGGTCATCCAACATTGGTTTTGAGGTTATTCAACATTTATTAAGAGGTTTTTCATTATTTGTTTTGAGGTTGTACAACATTTTTGTTGAGTTTATTCAACATTAGTTTTTCGGTTATTCAGCAGTAGTTTTGAGGTTATTCAACATTTGTTTTGATGTGATTCAACATTTGTTTTGAGGTTATTCAATATTAGTTTTGAGGTTATACAGCATTTGTTTAGAGTTATGCAATATTAGTTTTAAGATTATTCAACCTTAGTTTTGAGGTTATTAAAAATTAGTTTTGACGTTATTAAACTTTTTGTGATGTTATTCAACATTGGTTTTGAGATTAATCAACATTAGTTTTTATGTTATTCAACATTTTTTTACCCATTTGTTGTGAGGGTATAAACCATTTGTTTTTGGGTTATTCAACATTAGGTTTGCGGTTATTCAACATTAGTTTAGAGGTTCTTCAACATTTGTTTTGAGGTTAGTCATCATTTGGTTTGAGGTTAATCAACATTAGTTTTGAGGTTAGTCAACATTTGTGTTTAGGTTATTCACCATTGGTTTTGAGGTCATTCAACATTTGTTTTGACGTCATTCAACATTTGTTGTGAGGTTATTCAATATAAGTTTTGATGTTATAAAACATTTGTTTTGACGTTATTAAACATTTGTTTTGACGTTATTCAACATTTGTTTTGAGGTTATTCAACATTTTAGTTAAGTTTATTCAACATTTGTTTTGACGTTATTAAACATTTTTTTTTGAGGTTATACAATATTTATTTTGAGGTTATTCAACATTTGTGTTGAGGTTATTATACATTTATTTTGAGGTTATTCAACATTTGTTTTGAGGTTATTCAACATTTTTTAGGTTATTCAACATTAGATGTGAGGTTATTAAACATTTGTTTTGAGGTTATTCAACATTTTAGTTAAGTTTATTCAACATTTCTTTTGACGTGATTAAACATTTATTTTTGAGGTTATACAATATTTATTTTGAGGTTATTCAACATTTGTGTTGAGGTTATTATACATTTATTTTGAGGTTATTCAACATTTGTTTTGAGGTTATTCAACATTTGTTTGAGGTAATAAAACATTAGTTTTGAATTATTCAACATTTGTTTTTAAGTTGTTCAACATTTGTTTCGAGGTTATTCAACATTACTTTTGAGGTTATTCAATATTTGTTTTGAGATTATTAAACATTTGTTTTCAGGTTATTGAACATTTGTTTTGAGGTTATTCAACATTTGTTTTGACCTAATTCAACTTTAGTTTTGAGTTTTTCCACATTAGTTTTGAGGTTATTCAATATTAGTTTTAGGTGTTTCAACATTAGTTTTGATGTTATTCAACGTTTGTTTGACGTTATTAAACATAGGTTGTGAGGTTATTCACCATTTGTTTTGAGGTTATTGAACATTAGTTTTGAGGTTATTAAACATTCGTCTGGAGGTTATGTAACATTCGTTTTGAGGTCATTCAATCTTTGGTTTGAGGTTATTCAACATTACTTTCGAGATTATTAAACATTAGTTTTGAGGTTATTCAACATAGTTTTGAGGCTATTAAACAATTGGTGTGAGTTTATTCAACATTAGTTTTGAAGTTATTCAACATTTGTTTTGAGGTTATTCGACATTTGTTTTGACGTTATTCAACATTTGTTTTGAGGTTATTCAACATATGTTTGGTGTTTATCTAACATTTGATTTGAGGTTATTCAACATTTGTTTGGACGTTATTAAACATTTGTTGTGAGGTTATAAAATATTTATTTTGACGTTATTCAACATTTGTTTTGAGGTAATTAAACTGTAATGTTGACGTTATTCCACATTTGTTATTAGGTTTTTCAACATTTCTGTTGTAGCTTATTCAACATTAGTTTTTAGGTTATTCAATATTTGTTTTGAGGTTATTTAACATTTGTTTTTAGGTTATTCAACATTAATTTTGTAGATTATTAAACATTTGTTTTGATGTGATTCAACATTTGTTTTGAGGTTATTCAATATTAGTTTTGAGGTTATACAGCATTTGTTTAGAGTTATGCAATATTAGTTTTAAGATTATTCAACCTTAGTTTTGAGGTTATTCAAAATTAGTTTTGACGTTATTAAACTTTTTGTGATGTTATTCAACATTTGTTTTGAGATTAATCAACATTAGTTTTTATGTTATTCAACATTTTTTTACCCATTTGTTGTGAGGGTATAAACCATTTGTTTTGGGGTTATTCAACATTAGGTTTGAGGTTATTCAACATTAGTTTAGAGGTTCTTCAACATTTGTTTTGAGGTTAGTCATCATTTGGTTTGAGGTTAATCAACATTAGTTTTGAGGTTATTCAACATTTGTGTTTAGGTTATTCACCATTGGTTTTGAGGTCATTCAACATTTGTTTTGACGTCATTCAACATTTGTTGTGAGGTTATTCAATATAAGTTTTGATGTTATAAAACATTTGTTTTGACGTTATTCAACATTTGTTTTGAGGTTATTCAACATTTGTTTTGACGTTATGCAACAGTTGTTTTGAGGTTATGCATTATTTATTTTGAGGTTATTCCACATTTGTATTGAGGTTATTAAACATTTATTTTGAGGTTATTCAACATTTGTTTTGACGTTATTCAACAGTTGTTTTGAGGTTATTCGACATTAGTTTTGAGGTTATTCAACATTTGTTTTGAGGTTATTCAACATTTGTGTGGAGGGTATTCAATATTATTTTGGAGGTTATTCCACATTAGTTTTGACGTTATTCAACATTTGAGGTTATGCAATATTTATTTTGAGGTTATTCCTCATTTGTATTGACGTTCGTCAATATTTGTTTTGACGTTATTCAACATTTGTTTTGCGTTTATTTTACATTTGTTTTGAGATTATTCAACATGTGTTTTGAGGTTATTCAACATTTTTTTGGGGGTTATTCAATATTTGTTTTGACGTTATTCAACATTTGTTTCGAGGTTATTACAAAATTTGTTTCAACGTAATTCAACATTGGGTTTTAGGTTATTCAACATTTGTTTTGAGAATATTCAGCATTTGTTTTGAGAATATTCAGCATTTGTTTTGAGGTTATCAATACATTAGTTTGAAGGTTATTCAGCATTTGTTTTTATGTTATGCAACATTAGTTTTGAGTTTATTTAATATTTATTTTGAAGTTATTCAACATTTGTTTTGAGGTTATTCAACATTAGTTTTGAGGTCATTCAACATTTGTTTTGAGGTTATTCAACATTAGATTTCAGGTTATTAAACATTTGTTTCGAGGTTATTCAACATTTGTTTTGAGCTTATTCAACATTTTTTTGAGCTTATTTAACATTGTTGAGGTTATTCAACATTGGATTTTTGTAAGTAAACATTTGTTTTTAGGTTATTCAACATTAGTTTTGAGGTTATTCAACATTTATTTTGAGGTTATTCAACATTTGTTTTTGTTTATTTTACATTTGTTTTAAGGTTATACAATGTTTTTTTTTGAGGTATTCAACATTTGTTTTGAGGTGATTCAATTTTCGTTTCGAGGGAATTCAACATTTGTTTTGAGGCTATTCAATTTTTGTTATAGGTTATTCAACATTTGTTTTTAGGTTATACAACATTTGTTTTGATGTTATTCATTATTTGTTTTGAGGTTATTCAACATTTGTTTTACGGTATAAAACATTTGTGTTGTGGTTATTAAACATTTGTTTTGAGGTTATTCGACATTAGTTTTTAGGTTATTCAACATTTGTTTTAAGGTTATTCAACATTTGTTTTGAGGGTATTCAACATTTGTGTTGAGGTTTTTCAATTTAACATTTGTTTTAAGGTTATACAATTTGTTTTTTGAGGTTATACAACATTTTTTTGAGGGTATTCAATCTTTTTTTAAGGGGTTTCAACATTTGTGTTGGGGTTATTCATAATTTGTTTTGACGTTATTAAAAATTTTTGTCGAGCTTATTCAACATTTGTTTTGAGGTTATTGAACAGTAGTTTTTAGGTTATTAAACATTTGTGTTGAGGTTATTCAATTTTTGTTTTGAGGTTTTTCAATCTTTGTTTTGAAGTTAGTCAACATTTGTTTTGATGTTATTAAACATTTGTTTTGAGGTTATTCAATATTTGTTTTGAGGTTATTCAATATTTTTTTGAGGTTATTGAACATTTGTTTTGAGGTTATTCAACATTAGTTTTGAGGTTATTCAACATTTGTTTTGAGGTTTCTCCACATTGGTTTTTATGTTATCAGCATTTGTTTTTGAAGTGATTCAACATTTGTGCTGAGGTTATTCAACATTTGTTTTGAGGTTATTCAACATTGGTTTTTGGGTTGTTCAACATTTTTTTGAGGTTATTCAACATTAGTTTTGAGGTTATTCAGTATTTGTTTCGAGGTTATACAACATTTTTAGAGGGTATTCAACATTTGTGTTTAGGTTATTCAACATTTGTGTGTAGGTTATTCAACATTTGTTTTGAGGTAATTCAACATTTTTTTGAGGTTATTCAACATTTGCTTTGAAGTTATTTAACATTAGTTTTTGAGGTTATTCAACATTTGTTTTGAGGTTATTCAACATTTGTTTTTAGGTTAATCAGCATTTGTTATAAGGTAATTCAATTTTTGATTTGAGGTAATTCAACATGGGTATTGAGGTTATTCAACCTTGGTTTTGAAGTTATTCAATATTTGGTATGAGGTTATTCAATTTTGTTTTGAGGTTATTCAACATTTGTGTTGAGGTTATGCAACATTTGTTCTGAGGTTATTCAACATTCGTTTTGAGGTTATTCAAGATTAGTTTTGAGGTTTTTCACCATTTGTTTTGAGGTTATTCAATATTTGTTTTTAGGTTATTCAACATTTGGTTTGAGTTGATTCAACATTTGTTTTGAGGCAATTCAACATTTGTTTTGAGGTTGTTCAACATAAGTGTTAAGGTTATTCAACATTGGTTTTGTATGTTATTCAACATTCGTGTTGAGGTTATTCAACATTTGTTTTGAGGTTATTCAACATGTTTTGAGGTAATTAAACAATTGTTTGGAGGTTATTCAATATTTTTTTAGTTTATTCACCATTTTTTTAGAGGTTGTTCATCATTTGTTTTGAGGTTATACTACATTGGTTTTGACATCATTTAACATTGGTTTTTAGGTTATTCAACATTGGTTTTGAGGTTAGTCAACATTGGTTTTAAGGTTATTCACCATTTGTTTTGAGGTTGTTCAACATTTGTTTTGAGATTATTCAATTTTAATTGCAGTTTAGTCAATATTTGATATGAGCTTTTTTTTATATTGAATATAACGTTACTTAATATTTGTTTACTTATTCAATATTTTATTTTAACTTAATCAATAGTTGGTTTTAAGCAATGCAATGTTTAAGCTTATTCAATATTTGGTTTGTATTTAGTATTTATTTCAAAGCAGTTAATTAAACAATGCTTAGTCGTTGAACTTCACAGACAATGTGATTTGCACTTAGTACAATGCTTTAGGCCTATTGGCAAAATTTCACAAATTTACTAAATTATTAAAGCAAGTCTTGCCCTGAGGCTATCGTTAACAAAAACAACTTAAAGTCTCGTTTTGAAATATAAACAGTTACTTTCGTCTGGAATAGTTGTCAGATCATTCTTACAGTCAAGGTTCATTCATCTCGAAAAGTTTGTAAACAACAATGTTTTTTAATCGACTATGAAGTGAAATGCAGGATGAGAAAATGGCAGCAAAATAGTTAAAAATGGCCGAAATACAAAATGCTGATCTACACGAAAAACATATATAGTAAATAAATAACGTTTTATTTAAAAACAAAGCAGCAGACATTGTTTTCCGTAAGTAGTTTTATTGAAAAATATTCACCTTATTTATTGAATGCCTCCCGTATATGTGCGTGTTGATTTGCCTTTGTGCATCTACCCACACCAACATACATATAAAACATCTACATTCGTAATATATACATTAGATAAAATAAACATATATATGTAATACATACATATATAAAAACACTCATGTATATAATATTAAATATAATTGTATAGATTGTTTCATTTCTAAGAGAAAGTGCTGAGTATTTGTGGTAGAGTCCATACAGATGCAAGGTTAGCTACATGGAATCAATAACGCATGACGTCATATTCCAAACTTTATATATATATATATATATATATATATATATATATATATATATAATATACATTTCTTTAGAATCACGCAAAAGTTTATGTCGTAGCTCAGTAGTGTACAGTAGGACTAGAGCGCATAACATAATAAAGCATATGTATTATACAGATTTTATCCCAAAACACTTTATTATTTGAAAAAGTACTTTGGGATTAAATCTGGAATATTTTCTGACTATATATATATATATATATATATATATATATATATATATATATATATATATATATATATATATATATATATATATATAATTATTTTTTTACTATAATAATTATGTATATATATATTAGTGCTGGAAGGATTAATCGGAATCGAAATCGAAATCGAAAAAATTGGAACTTTTGGGGGTATCGGAATCGGTATTGGAATCGAAAAAAATATAGCCTAATTTCCACTTCTAAACTGATTCTTAAAAACTTTTTTGACAATAAAAATAAAATAGAAAAGAGACTTGCCTTTTTTCTGTTGTTCTTGGCATTCGGGCCGGTATCAAAATGTAGTATCTGTTCCGGCAGATACTGCAAGCAAAGACCATATGTGGGGGCAACCCCACATATAAGACCTTGGTCAATGTAGGGGAAACCCTCCATACCAATTGTCACTATCCAGCTCCCCTACTCCCCGGGGAATTGGTCCCCATTTCCCCTTCACTCCTCACATTAAAAATCGGCCTTGTGCCTAATTTGCTCGGTGGGGGGAGCAAATAAATACCCTGCTGTTCTTGGCCTTCGGGTCGAGATCTAAGTGTAGTATCTGTTCTGCAGATGCTGCACTGAAGATAATTTGTATCAGTCAATGGAGGGGAAACGCTCTACACCGGGGCAATTATTATTTTTGGTAACCAGAGTGCCCCCTTTTTGCTTACTTTTAGGGGAGCTGGTTTTCACTCCACATTAAAAACGGCCTTGTGCCTTATTTGCTTTGGTGGGGAAGCAAATAAATACAAAAGAAATGAAAGTAGAACTGGTTGTTTTTTTTTATTAGAAGACGTTCATTCACAACAAATAACTGAGAAGGGCCACAGAATGGGTTATGAATCTCATTTACAGATTTAACATTGATTCGCAGAGTTTAATTTACCTTATTTATAGCCATTTATCAGGAGATAGCTTGCCTATTTCTTCGTGATTCGTTTAGGTAAGGATTAGGATTAGGGTTATATGTCTATATGCCCACATCCGAGGGAGTTCACTTGATTATTAAAAGTTTTAAATGCTTTGGACGAGGATTTTAAATTTCCTTGGCGCCAACCGTACATTGGCGGTGTCTGTACTCAGCTTCTTCCGGAACAATTAAAGTTTTATGGCACTTCTCTTTGGACAAAAGTGAAAAATATAGATGAAAATCGATGAGTTCATCAAAATCTTGGATGAGATACATGAAAAATACATTTTGAAATTTTTTTAAAAAGAAGATTATATCTACATTTGAACTTATACAGTACCTAAAGGCAAGACTTTTCTGAATACATACCTGAATACATTTATTTGTATTTAAAATTCTTTTAAAATGTGGTTTTCGTTCAAAACAGTGATAGTGTCTCCTCTTTGAGTTAGAATTTAAGAAAAGCTGCTGTCTAACACGGCCACTCAAAATAGAAAATTAAACAAACGCTGGTAGAAACACATTCATACATATTAACAATCGATCTAAGAGTATTTTGTTTAATTATCGATGTTCGAACGATTAAGCAAGAATGGACCGGAATATGTATCATTTTTATTTTATGTGCGAAACAGTTTTCCTACGTGAAATTTTAAAACAATTGTGTTTTTTTCTTTTCGCCATATAATCATTCAAAAGCGTATACCCCCATTTTGGGGAAGCAATTTAGCTAAACAGATTAATATATTTACTTCTGTTATTATTATTATTATTATTATTATTATTAGTAGTAGTAGTAGTAGTAGTAGTAGTAGTAGCAGTAGTAGTATCTAATTTGTTTTACGTTTACAGTAACACAATAAATTTAATAATCGATGAAATGTGTATAATTGTGAGAGAAAAATATGGACATTTTTTCAAAAAGGGAAGCTACAGAAAAATTAACAGAAATTCCTACTAATGTTTAGAATGCTTATCTAAATAATACGTTATTATGTAGAAACTCATTCATGACATGTGATGGTCTTTCTTAGCTGTTCTCTCACTACACTGTTTTCTTATTTTGCATACCAATCGTCGGGTAATTTGGTGTGGGGAGGGGGACGCTAGCACGCCAGCATGCCAGCACGCCATGATGCCAGATTTCAATACGCCAGTTTGGTTTGCCAAAAAGTACGCCGGGGTGCCAAATTTAATTCCATCATAAAAACAAATTTCTACAATAATTTTTTTTACATTCTTATCTAGCGATTAAACATAAACGTACATATGAAAAACCACGTTTATAATATTTAAAGATCCAATAACGGAGCTGAAGTCGTTATTCGGCTTCTAGAACAAAATTTTGATAAATCTCTGTGTGACATACCGGGAAAATATTTTTCTAATAGATAAAAAAAAAATGCAATTTATTTTTACGAGAATCTTTATACATTTATCTATCCAATGAATATATAATTACGTATGAAAGCCCAGGTTTATTATTAAAAAAAATCCAACTTATATTCAAATACACCTTAAAAACAACACGATTCTACATTTTTTGGCGATTATATGTAAATAGCTTGAAAAATGTCGTGTTAAAAATACAATAAAACACCAAAACAATAAGTCTCCTTTATAAATATAACGCAAAATGATCAAATCATATTGATCAGGTTATTATTATTATTATTATTATTATTATTATTATTATTATTATTATTATTATTATTATTATTTGGATCTCGTTTTTATCTTTGTATTTTTACAACAAAGCAAATCAATTTAATAACCCACCAACTTTTTATAACTACAATAAAATTTAAAATTCATTCATAGAAGGAAGACACATAATAGTCAACAAAGCAACGCCCTCGCCATGTTAAAAATGGTTTTCTGAATAGTAACATTATTATTTAGAAATTCGTTCGTAACAATTGGACGGGGAGTTGTTAATATTTTGTTCTTACATCGTTTTCTTATTTTGCCTTCCAATCATCGACTATTTTAAACTGTTCATGAAAACTTTCAAATAGCATGTTGTACACTAACGACGGCCGATACAATCTGGCTTAGTTTTAAAATAAAGCAAAATCTTTTATTGTCTTACAATTTTCAATCAATTACAAGGAAAACGATCCAGGAAAAAATATACGCGGAAATTCGCCGGGGGTTTATATAGTAATTTGCAAATTTACAAAATAACTAATCTCTAATTAAATATTTATACATTTTAAAAGAATCGGAATCGGGAATCGTATCGGAATCGGAAATTTACCGAAAATAATTGTTGAATCGTCCCATTACTAATATATATATATATATATATATATATATATATATATATATATATATATATAAGAGTAGGTAATAGTTTTCTTATGGAAGTTTTAAAAGCCAAAAACAATGCGAAGAAAGACCGGAATCCTTTTCTTTACTTTCATGATTCCGGTCTTTCTTCGCATTGTTTTTGGCTTTTGAAACTTCCGTATATATATATATATATATATATATATATATATATATATATATATATATATATATATATATATATAACTTCAAAAACCACCGAGATAGGGGCGCTTACAGTACATTCTTTCGAATTATTAACCACACGATTAGCATATTTTTATTGTTGTTAGTATAATATTGATATGTAAATATGGTAAATTATGTATACATTTTCTGTTACATGTGGAGTTTTTAGCTGGATTAATGATGAAAGTTTTTTTTTTTTTTATTTCAGAAAATCCCATCGCAGACGCTATAATAACTAATGAAATGAAAAGACACGCTGTAATATTGTCTATAAAAGTAATTCAGAAATTGCAAGATTTCTAAAAGTCGCCAGTGATGATTGTCGGTGTTTTTTCCTATGAGGGGCACATCATACCTTCTCATTTTTCCGACAGGGCCTTAGAGTCAGTGCAGATGGCTATCTTGAGACGAGTTAAACCATTGTTAAGCCTTGGATAGGCAACGCAGCTAATGGAAGGCTTATGTCTTCCAACAAGGTTCGGCACCATCCCATGTGGCCGGGGATTTTCATGATCATGTCACACCAAACTTATGGCCTCCTCACTCGCTAGATCTTAATCCTGTGGATTATTACGTGTGGGACGTTGTTGAAAAAGAAATTAATAAGCATTCTCATTAAACCAAATGCTCTCTGATGGAAGCAATAGCCGGAACAATGACGGACATATACAACGACCACCTAATGAGAGCTTACAGTCGCTATCGAACTCGAATTGAGTCGATGAAGGAGGACGTATACAAAAAAACGTATATTAATATTATATCTATTTGCTTTGTTACAAGAAATTGTAAATTTCAATGTTTTAACAATTTAATGTTCTATTTTTCTAAAAGTGTTTGAGGTGTCATCAGACAGATTACGTACTCTGTATATTTTATTAAATGAAAAATGAAAATCACTATTTAAAATTTAAAAATGGTTTTTAAATACAATTTTAAATATAAACGATGCATATGTGATTAAAATAGTTTCTCCTTCCTTCTCTCTCTCTTCATATATATATATATATATATATATATATATATATACTAGCATTTCAGCTCGGCGTTGCCCGGGTGTTTGGAGGTGTACGTTGAGCAAAAAAAATAAATAAAAAGGTAATTTTTTTTAATTTGACTCCTATTATGACCCCTTAACATTTATTCTTTTGGGCTCAAATCAAGTTATTAAGTTAGATCCATGTCCAAGTAACCTATATCTGAAATATTAAGTGTTTAGATCCAAAATTGTCGGAGGAGTTTGGTAGAGTTCTAAAAGGTAAAATCGTTGAACTTTGACCCCTTAACAGCTGAATTTCTGACCGAAAATGGATCACATAGATTTTCCCAAATCTCAGTACCCTGTATATCAAATTTCGAGTCTGTAGACGTAAAATTGACAGAGTTATTGCGTAGGGAAATTTACACAGACAGACACAGAGACACGTTCACTTATATATATATATATATATATATATATATATATAGATAGATAGATTAAACAAAAATATATACGTATGCATAAATATGGAAACAATTTTGTGTTTACTGTAAACATTTTACGCAAATATTATGCAAGAATAAATCAAGTAGAATATCTGCATGAATATAATTACACGTAATAGTTAACTAAAGATGATCATCCCATAAGAAAACCGAAAAAAACTAATAGGGAATTAATTAAAATGAATGTTTAAAAGAATATGCAAATTAGCTAGATCTTTTGCTAGTGAATGCAATCCCCAACTCATATATAAGAAAATTGTATTTTCTTTTTAAATAAACAGAAAAGAGGGGTTTTAATATGAATATCAATACACACACAAAAAAGGAATTTATAGGAGTATAGATAGATAGATAGATAGATGGACTAGCATTTCAGCCCGGCGTTCCCGGGTGTTTGGAAGTGTATGTTGTGAAAAAAAAAAGCGGTCAATTTTTTAAACTCTGACCCCTATTATGACCTCTTAGCAATTATTATTTTGGGCTCAAATCAAGTCATTAAGTTAGAGCAAAAATGTTTTATATGAAGTCGCAGGTACTACGTTCCGCCATTTTGAATTTTGAATTTGCGCACTTCTTTAAAACGCTTGTAACGACAGTTCCACAGAAAGGCCCATCACGAAATTTAGAATATATACTGTCATAAGATAGACAAATCTTCTGTCAAAATTTAAAAAAAAATTGAAAAACGCTTTTTGAGATAATACAGGTTAAAACTTAAGGTCAAGGTCAACTTTTTAAATTTTACATTGAAAAATATGCCCAGATAAAATTATAGATCTATCCAAGTACTTTAAAATGATATATGAATGCACTTGTAGGCCCATAAACAATAGAGACATCGTCTTTTTAATTTAGTCATTTCTTCATAAAAATTCACATGTTTGTAAAAGGTCAAGGTCATATCTCAGGAACCCCTTGACCTTGAGATGTTTAACAAGTGCCATTCAATTCCTTTCATGGAGATCTATTAGTGTAGCATATTTGAAAAAAATCCATGTCGGACATGGTTTTACCCCTGTCGATTTGACATGGAATGAGCCATATAATAATATGTAATGAAATAATTTTTTTACAATTCTAATCTAAAATTTTTTCCATTTCTGATCTGAATTGGTGTTGTCTTTTTACCTTTACATTTGTATAATACCGGTTATTCTTCTCCTCTTACGAGAAGGATTTAACTTTAATATGCCATCGCATAAAATGTTTTCTCCCTTATTCCTCTTTCTGTAATACTTATTAAATTAATAAACTTGATAATTCCTATCTCACTTTACTTTTTATATTCATAACTTATTCTCTCTCTCTTTAGCTCTTTCTCTCTCTCTCTCTCCACACACACACACACACACACACACACACACACACACACACACACACACACACACACACACACACACGTATATATACATACATACACAAAGTGCTGAAAAAAAAGTAACACAAAGTATATTTTAATTGGAGTTATCTAATTTTGGAGTATAAACAATGTTTTATTTTTAAGTAGTTGTTTTTTGAGCAAATCCATTGAACTCACGCGACAAATTTACAGCCCAAAATTTCAACAATTCCGCAAATTTAGTATAAGACATGGTCGGATAAATTGTCCGCATGTCTGGATCACAAGTCAGAAAATAAATATGGAAACTTTCTACGCAATTTTTTTTTAAACGTAATAACAATACAAACAAAAAGAAACAAATAAACGAAAAAGAGACAAAATTAACAACAAATAAGCAAGTCAAATTATTAGTCAGTAATTTCCTGAAATAAGGAGACTAAACTTTTCCAGTTAACCTCTAAATAAAACAAATCTCTATCTTTCGTCCCGATTAAATATTTTTCAAGCGAATGTTTTTATATATCATTTTTTCTTCTTGAGAATATAAAAGATCCCCTTGAACACTAGTTCGTTGAGATGCTAAGTGGGTAATTTGTAAATCTTTTTAAGTGCAAGCAAGTCTCTGAAGTGACAATGTTGAAAAAAAAGAAAGAAAAATGGAACTGAAAAGATATTTTCATAAATTTTAATATTTAATAGTTTAATATAAAATAGTTGAATTAAATACTACCATACTGCAATTAGAAGTTTAAAAATGACATATAAAAATAATTCACCTGATAAAAATCATGTCAGAGGATATTTTGCTTCGTACTGTTAAGGCAACAAAGAGTCAGCCAAGGTTACGTAAAAGAATTTTCAATTGTTATTTAAAAATAATATATAAATATGTATATATATATATATATATATGCATATATATATACATATATACATAAGTATATATATATCATGTATACATACACACATATATCTATATATGTATGCATGTATATATATACATTACAATATATATATATAAATATATATATATTATGTATACATGCACACACACACACACACACACACACACACACACACACACACACACACACACACACACACACACACACATATATATATATATATATATATAATACATAATGAAATAATCTTTTTCCAATTCTAATCAAACATTTTTTCCATTTCTAATCTGAATGTTACCAAAGTCGGTGTTGTCTTTTTAATTTATATTTGTATAATACCGGTTATTCTTCTCTTCTTACGAGAAGGATTTTAACTTCAATATGCCATCGCCTAAAAAGGTTTCTCCCTTATTCTTCTTTCTGTAATTCTTATTAAATTAATAAACTTGATAATTCCTATCTCACTTTACTTTTATTATTCATAACTTATTCTCTCTCTCTCTCTCTCTCTCTCTTTATCTCTCTCTCTCAACACAGACACACTTTCCGCAAATTTAGTATAAGACATGGTCAGATAAATTCTCTGCATGTCTGGATCAGAAGTCAGAAAATGAATATGGAAACTTTCTACGCAAAGTTTTTTTAAACCCTAATTACAATACAAACAACCAACAAGCAAAAAACAAAAAGAAACAAACCAACCAAAAAAAAAAAAAGCCAAAATTAACAACAAATAAGCAAGTCAAATTGCTAGTCTGTAATTTCCTGAAATAAAGAGACAAAAGTTTTCCAGTTAACCTCTAAATAAAACAAATCTCTATCTTTGTTTATATTTGTAGCACACATGTTTTGTACCTGAATGTTATGCACTAGGTATAGTTTTTTTTGGTGACTTGTTTCAATCTCACCTATTTCGTACCATTTTATGATTCTTTTCAATCGAAAACGTGATTGCAAAATTGTAAATTCATGAAAAAATGTAGACAAAAGTATTTGTCTCGGATGGAAATAATCAATAAGCAATATTTCTGCTATTATACTTATGGTAATGTCCATATAAAAACGTGTTGAAACACATGCCATATTGGATCACCATAACCATATATATATATATATATATATATATATATATATATATATATATATATATATATATACATATATATATATACGTATCAAAACAAAGAAAAACAAGTATGAAATTATTTTCACAAACTGTTCTCATATTGTTAGATAAAATGAAAGTTTATTATAATGAAAATCTTTTCTAAGAATAAATAATGAACCTCACATTGAAACTTTTTATATAAATAAAATTACAACAAACGATTATAAAAGGAAGTGCATTATCGACTCTTGCACCATATCTATTTATATGCAATTAGATCCATCTCTATTTTTATATATTTTTATGTATAAGATTCGCTCTTAAACGAATTAACGATCATTATGCATTTTGAGACACAGTTCAAAAGAGAGTCGCAAATCTGATAGGCCCTAAACTGGCATCTAAGCTTCAGCCTCTGTCCCATCGTCGAAACGTTGCATCCCTCTGCCTGTTCTACAAGTATTATAATGGTGAATGCTCTGATGAACTGCAAGCACTTGTGCCCCCACGACGTGAACACCCTCGACAGACCCGACAAGCTGCAAAATCCCACCCCACACTGTAGAGATCCCTAGATGTAAAAGATCTTTCTACTCCAGTAGTTTCTTCCCCAGAACTGCTAGACTTTGGAATTCCATTCCATGTCACTGCTTCCCCAACTGTACTGACATGCATAAGTTCAAGTGCAACGTGAACCAACATCTTGCTGCCCTAATCCCTACATAGTACCCCAGTAGATGTTTCCCCTGATAGTAGCCCCCTACACCAAAGTGGCAATGTTCCTTATTTGGGGTGAAAATGTAATAATAATAAAAAAAGTTGTTTGTTGAAATATTTAAGTTAATTGAGTTTTGTGAAAATGGGGAAAGGCGAAATCTTTCGTGCAAATTCAGATGCGAACTATTTTTGCGAAATTTTAGTAAAAGGCAAAAGATATTAATCAATAAATGACTGTTTCTTTCACGAAACACACTGTGGACTTTACCGTTAGTTTTAGGGATGGAATATGGACAAAACCTCTCAATTAAAAATTCAAATATTTCAGATTTGCATATATTTGGTCTGGAGTCATTGGACCTTAATTAAGCAAGATTATTTGAATTATATTTAATCCTTAATACTGAACCTAACTCTCAAAATTGGGAGATTTTATATAATCAAATTTATCTAATGGATTTTGATCCAAATTAGAATAAGGATTTTAACAATATAGTTTTGGAACATTATAAATTTATTTTATTTGTTTAAAAAGACAGAACAGTTTATTATTGGGCATTTAAAGAGGTTTTGCATGAAGAAACATTCCTCCTCTATGGTACTGAGGCATGGATTCTTACAAATGCGCTGAAGAAGAAACTAGATGGATGTTACAAACGGATGCTCAGGTTGCTCTCAATACATCATGGAGGAGCCACGCAGCAAACCAACAGATTTATAATGACCTACCACAAGTATCACTGAAAGTACAGCAGAGATGGATGAGAGTAGCCGGTCACTACATGAGCCACAGCGAAGAAGAAGCCAGCACCTTGTTCTCTGGATACCAAGAGATGGACACCCAAACCGTGGTAGAAGAAGAATGGCCTACATTGACAACCTGCTAGAGAACATAGGACTAGAAAGTGTTCGGGACCTGCAAAATGTCATGCGACATTGAGAGAACTGGAGAAGTCGTGTGGATTCGGTGGTGAAGCGTCCTGAAAGACGACGGCGATGAGATGAGATGAATGAAGTTTCGCCTTGAAAGTGTACGGCTTTATTTGGCAACAAACTTTGATGAGATGTTTGTGTTACTTGAATTTGTTCAATATTCAATGCAAATTATCATAAAAAACACGTGTTAATTTTTCTTATCTTCCAAACTTCTATTAAATAATTATATAACTTTTATCTGTCACTTTATTTATAGCTTCACTAGCTGGACACCCGGCGTTGTCCGGTCGTACAATACGCTTAAATATGATATTTTGATTTATGCAGATATTATTATACAATAAACCCTCTATTGAATATTATATATTACAAGGAAAAATTTGTTCAGTGAACTAATTTGCAAAAAAGATGAAAAATAATAATAACAATGCCGTTCATCAAATTCCGCCTGTGTTTGTTTACAATATTACATCAGCTGACATTTAGGTTTGATGATCTTGAAAAACCTACTTATCTTATAGATAAAAAGAAAAACAAAATCAGGGAATATTTTACGTTACACGAGTTATAGTTACACCGGTGTAATATAAAATATTCCGTTGTAAAACTTATTTTTATTTATAAGAGAAGACGATTTTTAAGATCGTTTTTTAATTTTGGATATTATCCGATGAATTTATGTACAAAAAATTTCTAAGAACATTGCCAGAAATGTGAATAACCTTTGAGTGAAATTTTTAAAAGATAGGTTCAGCCGTTTCGGAACCTATAAGGAAGGAACTCACACACAATAATAGTAGAGATTACAAATTTGAAATAACTATTTAAAGGTTTTAATATTGATTTTCTCTTTAGAATTTGATTCTGATAGGAATAAATTACGGCTATATAAAACAATTGTTATTTTATACGTGCACGCACACACACACACATGTACATATAGAGTGCAAGTGAGTCGACAATGTCTTTATTTTTAATGGTTTGTCGTCTTATTTAACATACAAAATAAACATATCATATAAGTATTAGTTTCATACACACAATTAAATTATAAAATAATATATTACATACATATCCTTTTTTTTTTAGTTAGTAGGTTGGTGCAAAAATAATGTCGTTTTTTCACGTTCAACTATTTATATATAAACGACATTATTTTTCATCAGCATAATATTTACTCATAAGTTGCTCAATACATTGTTAGAGCATAGTGGTAGTATAAATAAAAGATATACTTATGGCAAGTGAACTACACAGAAAGGTCTGTTTTCCATTCCATTAAAGTAAATTTTTAGCCTGACGATTTCCTTCAATAGGATGAAGTACATATGTGTACACCTCGCGCAATTGCGATAAGTATATATTTATTTTATGTATAAATATATATATATATATATATATATATATATGTATATTATGTATATGTATATATATCATATGTATATATATATATAATAGGCATATTATATATATATATATATATATATATATATATATATATATATACTAGTCATATTATATATAGTACATAGATGCATTTGATTTTCTTTATAGCCGTGTTGCACTACAGTTTGTCTGAAGGTCAAAGTTCGTGTTCAGCAACGTATTGACTGTTATATCCGAGAGTGCTGACATTCCCGCCCCCGCCTCCATTAGTGCTCGTGACAGCGACCTCACAGGCGCTTCCATTTGGCGGTGAGTAGACATCCAGGCTGCTGTCACGTTTTTTTAGTTGTTTTTGACTGCGCATGCGTCCTCGGATTGACATCATGACAACAACCTCCGACTGCGACAGGAAAAGAGACGACGTCCGAGAGCTCCGACGGCGTATGTTGTTCCTCATACTTTGGTTTTCCAGGAAGCGGCGCCATTTTTTCGTGATTACCGACCGCACCTGAAAAACATCGAAAATAAAATAGAGACCCAGAGAAAAATATAACTATATACTTATGTCTAAACGTCTTCAATTAAAAACTGTATTGGGTACTTGTAAAAAAAAAAAAAAGGTTATCTGCAGGATTTCGGTGTATTTTTACTTTTATGGAAATGGCTCCAGACAAGCCATCAAGCTAGTTGGTTTAACACGCTAAAATGTCAAAATCTAGCTAAATGGAAGATGTATAGATTCTGACTCAGAATATAGCAATTTTTCCACCTTTGTCAGAATAAAAGGACAAAATTAGAAAAGCTAGATTTACGAGTAAATCGCGAGTATCAACGGAAGATTTTTAAAGATCCCCCGAAATTGGCATATTACGATTTTAACAGCATTTGGTAAAAGACAGACTTGTTAATACTCGAGATCTCGTAAACCCCAAAACAAAAATACAAAACATAGAAAACATATAAGTAATAGAAAACAGTAAAGTTAAACTAGCGGGAGCTGTGGAAATATATATGTAATATATTGATGTTGGCATTCTGTCGATGTTCAATGTCAATGGAGACGCTCAGATATTATTGTAGCTTTTTTGTTAAACTGCAAAAGTTTTTATCTAAGCTTCCACGAACGCTCGGCAAAGCCCAGTCGTAAATTACGCTTAAATATGATATTTTAATTCTTGCAGATTTCGTATATATTGTTATAGAGTTATGTTCTATCGATGTTTATATATTATAAAGTTGAGATTTCATATATATATATATATATATATATATATATATATATATAACTTGAGTTCCTTCAGCCATAATCGAAACCGAAACCAAAACTATTGAAGAATTCTTGATAAAATCATTTATAAAATAAATCATGACTTAAGTGCCATCAGCTATAATCGAAGCCGAAACCGAAACTTATTAAGACTTCTTAGTAAAATTATTTATGACAAGAAATGTAAGTACATAACAATTAAACGACTCGGATGTAAGCTTGACACAGAAAATAACACGCGCGCCATCGTATTAATTTATAGATTCTCTATCTTATATGGGCAGTTTTAAAGCGTGAAAACGATTTTTAAGTTTGTTCAACTATTTACAGAATCTTATAAATCATTTCCGTACGGTAATAATAGACGGATTCCTCAAATTTCTTTTTTTTTTTTTTTTTAGTTCTCGAATGCTACTATTCAGCACTTTTACCATTAAAAAACATCACAAACCGTTTACACATGTTAAAACTATGCACGTTTAGTTAATATAACTTCATTTTGACA
Organism: Euprymna scolopes; assembly: GCF_053919585.1. Classification (NCBI taxonomy): domain Eukaryota; kingdom Metazoa; phylum Mollusca; class Cephalopoda; order Sepiida; family Sepiolidae; genus Euprymna; species Euprymna scolopes. The sequence goes on along the minus strand of NC_136493.1, from coordinate 54,164,704 downwards.
TCAAAATCTGACTCCCAAAATCGTCATGGCCTAAAATTTATGTCTACACTAGAGATGACTTTCAATGTGGCAGGAAATGCGCAATCGCCAACCACACCTCTCCTGAGACGACGTTGTTAAATACCAGTGGCAAGTGAAGTACAGGGCGACTAGAAACACATGCTGAGATAAGCGGAGAGCACATACAACGCCTAGAATTCCCTAATGGTCACCCATCTCGTACTAACCAGGCTCAACGTTGCTTAAGTTCGGTGATCTGACGAGAACCGGTGTGTCAACGCGATTATTCCGTACATAGTAAGTACTAAATTATCTGGATACCTATTCCTTATGAGTGCCGTATTTGGTGAAGTGCTGAAAGGATGTTCAATTGAATTTACGCGATGACAAGCCGAATTAAGTAACTGCTTAATTCAGCATTTAACAAAAAGTTGAAGATTAAAATGTAAATTTAAAATTAATACCAGTCGTTTTTAGATTAAAAACAATCCTATACGTCAATTATATTAGATGTCCTCTTTACTTAGCAGGCTGAGAGAAGATTTAACGTACTCCCCCTGAATTATGTCGATAAGATTATATTGAATTTCGAAGAAACGTCTTTCGACAGAACGGATGACACGTCAGCCTTTTGAAAATTGCGTTTGAATATTTTATAATTGTTTTCGAAATTATTTTGTACAATCGCTTTCTTTCAAATACATTACGTTATTAGAATCTTTTGGCAATATTTCTAGAGTTGTGCACCCACTAAATTGATTTCACCCGGACAACGTCGTGTAGATACGGATAACGAATACAGCTAATTAATTATCAGTCAATAGTCATCATCATTTTACTCAGATTTTAGAAACGATTAAATATGTTTAACTTCAGATAAAATGTTTTTCTTGAATTAAAAATCGATATGTGCCTGTATTTCATAGGAAGTTAATTTCGTGTTGTTTTATTTTAAAGTGGCATCTTTTACCTGAAAAATATATTTAATTATCTTTGAGGTTTTATCATCATTATTGTAAATGCCACTATGGGAGCTATTTTATCATGTGTTTGCGATTCCGATTATTTTCAGCTAAACTGAAAATATGCTTTTACTTTTCGTCATTTTAAACCCTCCATCACAGGGCATTGACTAACCTCGATGATAATATGGATTTATTTTTCAATCGTTGACTAAATATGAATTTATATTTTTTGAGGACTATGAACCTTATCTTCGTAGTTGGTAGCATTAAAAACACTTCAAGCCGTTTCGTTTCGTCACCTGAAAAAAAAAGCAAGAGTATGTGTTGGCCGAAACGTGACGAATCAAAAACAACTATGAAGGATAATAGTCTGCAAAAAGAAAAGAATGAACGCAGAAATTATGAAGCCTCATCTCAAAATATTTTTTGACTCTCTTTTGAACCTTGTCTAGGAGTGAGAGACTAGTAGCTGATGCACCAGCCCAAATGAGACAACAATACTCCATACATGGGCTAACGGTGGCCTTATAGAGGTACAGGATACTTTCAGGTGTCAGTAGTTTTCTAGCACGGTAGAGAGAGCCTACCTTTTTCGCAGCGGCCCTGGCAATGTTTTCAATATAATTGTTCCAACTCATGTTTCCTGTGAACGTTAGGGCAAGCAGTTTGAAAGATGTACTCTCAGACAGGGAGTCACTGGCCATCTTTAAGCTGGCATTACATTCGATATCATAAATAGGTGTAGATGAGGACAGCACTCAGTCTTACTCAACTTACTCTTGACCCTCACCTTACATTGTTGAGTGTAAACCAAGAGGCCATTATGTACCATTTTTGAGCCGTTCTGATAACTATAATGTCTTAGATGATATATGTGAACAGAGTATAAAAATAATTTAATTTGTTGTGAATGGCATGATAGACAATCGAAAAACCCGATTAAAAAAAAGAAAATTAACAGTTATAAACCGATAGACTATTATATTTATATCGAAAAACAAAGTTTTCGATAGCATTGGGACCACTATAAATAGCCGGTTATTGGGCCACTATAAATTGCCGATTATTGGGCCACCATAGATTGCCGATTATTGGGCCACCATAAATTGCCGATTATTGGGCCACCATAAATTGACGATTATTGGGCCACAATAAATTGCCAGTTATTGGACTACCATAAATTGCCGATTATTGGGCCACCATAAATTGCCAGTTATTGGACCACAATAAATTGCCGATTATTGGGCCACCATAAATTGCCGATTATTGGGCCACAATAAATTGCCGATTATTGGGCCACCATAAATTGCCGATTATTGGGCCACCATAGATTGCCGATTATTGGACCACAATAAATTGCCGATTATTGGGCCACAATAAATTGCCGATTATTGGGCCATCATAAATTGCCGATTATTGGGCCACCATAAATTGCCGATTATTAGGCCACCATAAATTGCCGATTATTGGGCCACAATAAATTGCCGATTATTGGGCCACCAAAAATTGCCGATTATTGGGCCACCATAAATTGCCGATTATTGGGCCACAATAAATTGCCGATTATTGGGCCACAATAAATTGCCGATTATTGGGCCACCATAAATTGCCGATTATTGGGACACAATAAATTGCCGATTATTGGGCCACCTTAAATTGCCGATTATTGGGCCACTATAAATTGCCAGTTATTGGACCACTATAAATTGCCGATTATTGGGCCACCATAAATTGCCGATTATTGGGCCACAATAAATTGCCGATTATTGGGCCACCATAAATTGCCGATTATTGGGCCACCATAAATTGCCGATTATTGGGCCACAATAAATTGCCGATTATTGGGCCACCATAAATTGCCGATTATTGGGCCACCATAAATTGCCGATTATTGGGCCACCATAAATTGCCGATTATTGGGCCACAATAAATTGCCGATTATTGGGCCACCAGAAATTGCCGATTATTGGGCCACAATAAATTGCCGATTATTGGGCCACCATAAATTGCCGATTATTGGGCCACCATAAATTGCCGATTATTGGGCCACAATAAATTGCCGATTATTGGGCCACCATAAATTGCCGATTATTGGGCCACAATAAATTGCCGATTATTGGGCAACCATAAATTGCCGATTATTGGGCCACCATAAATTGCCGATTATCGGGCTACCATAAATTGCCGATTATTGGGCCACAATAAATTGCCGATTATTGGGCCACCATAAATTGCCGATTATTGGGCCACCATAAGTTGCCAGTTATTGGACCACCATAAATTGCCGATTATTGGACCACAATAAATTGCCAGTTATTGGACCACAATGAATTGGCGATTATTGGACCACAATAAATTGCCGATTATTGGGCCACAATAAATTGCCGATTATTGGGCCACCATAAATTGCCGATTATTGGACCACCATAAATTGCCGGTTATTGGGCCACCATAAATTGTCGGTTATTGGGCTACCATAAATTGTCGGTTATTGGGCCACCATAAATTACCGATTATTGGACCACCATAAATTGCCGATTATTGGACCACCATAAATTACCGATTATTGGACCACCATAAATTACCGATTATTGGACCACCATAAATTGCCGGTTATTGGGCCACCATAAATTGTCGGTTATTGGGCCATCATAAATTGCCGATTATTGGGCCACCATAAATTGCCGATTATTGGACCGCCATAAATTGCCGATTATTGGACCACCATAAATTACCGATTATTGGACCACCATAAATTGCCGGTTATTGGGCCACCATAAATTGTCGGTTATTGGGCCACCATAAATTGTCGGTTATTGGGCCACCATAAATTGCCGATTATTGGGCCACCATAAATTGCCGATTATTGGACCACCATAAATTGCCGATTATTGGACCACCATAAATTACCGATTATTGGACCACCATAAATTGCCGGTTATTGGGCCACCATAAATTGTCGGTTATTGGGTCACCATAAATTGTCGGTTATTGGGCCACCATAAATTGCCGATTATTGGACCACCATAAATTGCCGATTATTGGACCACCATAAATTGCCGATTATTGGACCACCATAAATTGCCGATTATTGGACCACCATAAATTGCCGATTATTGGACCACCATAAATTGCTGCTTCCTCACATTCAATTATTTCTTACAGTTTATAACTACTAAAGAAAAATTGACATTTTTATTCTCAATTTAATTTTATAAAGTAGTAAAACTTTTTTGCAAATCTGCAAACTGTGGCAAAGAAGAACGTTTAGTTGCATGATTTATTTAAACGAAATTATAGATTTTCACAAACTTTTTTTTTAATTATTGGAGCTAGAGGCATGTATTATCTATATGGTGCATTTAAATTGGAGCTACAAGCATGTATTGAGCATATGGTGCATAGAGTATTTTTTGCCACACCTGTCTGGCACACCAACCACTAGTCTTTCTATTTTGGACCTGCCACAAAGAGAATTTCTAACTTAATCACTGTCTGTAAAGTCCCAAGTCGTTGGTTAACAAGTACTTCAATGAAATATACTCCAATGAAATTATTGCACTTAAAAAAACTTTTTAAAATAAGTCCGACCCACCTAGTTAGCAGCGAAATTCCACTTTTCCACTGAAGACGCTTCTACATTTTCTATTCAGATCAATTATTTCCTCAAACAGTTTGGTTTTAGAATTTACTTCCTACTCCCTGTTTTCCCGATCGCACCAGCATTCAGATATATAAAATTAATAGGGACAAACATCTTCTTGCACCTATAATGGTGACACATATAAGACTTACAGTTCAGTGGCTATATGAGGTGATTAAAATGGTTTAAAACTTACGTAGTTAAAATCATCTTTCGTGGACGAGATATACGTATACAGTAGCGTCTAAAACTAAGGGACAACATTTTAAAACCTAAACTTAATATTTGTTAGAAATAACAACTGCGAAAAGCCGAATATTTGACAACTGGCAGTCGTTGTCATCCATAATAACATACTAGAATTTGAATCATTTGCAAAGGATAGAAAAAGATTATAACAATTATTTATTTATTTTCAAAATAAGAACGTCCAAAAGTAAATGACAAAATTGAGTAAAACAATGTAAACAGTATACTATATTCAAATTCTTTGATTTCTTATAAAGAATAAGTCTTTCTTAGTCAATTGTAAACGTTGCATCACCCAACAAACGCCAAAAACTTGATTACTCTGTGAGACAAGCTATTGTGAAGCTACACAAGGAAAAGCACACCAAAGCACAACATCGTATATACTAAAATGGGTGACTATTTTTGAATTCCTGCTGCTGTATGTGCTTTCCTCTTACAGTCAGTCTTGCCCCCCCCTTGCTTCTGGACCCAAGTAGTGCCGAATCAGGAGAGGTGTGGTTAATAATCTTTAACCACACCTTGCCTCACAATTACACGCACTACTACCCTTACATGGGTAGACATTGCCTCTTGAGAATGAACGGAGGCATTGATATATACCCTCTGTTACAAACTCTTCAGAAACTTATGAGTGGAGAATATCGTTATATTTAATACTAGCAATAACCATAAGAAACTTATTTATAAAGTTTTCCAAAATTTCGAATTTCATATTGAGTATATAAGAAGCAAAACGGGACCAGTAACAAAGTGGCAAATTATATTGTGTTATGAGCATGTTGAAAAGGGGAATATTCTTCATATAAAATCCCGAGCAACTTCGAATCTTCATGATAGTAGAAACACATTTTCACTTGGTAGGGATTTTCACTCGTTGGTACGATAGAACTGTCGCCCTAAAAAGACGACATGATTTCATTTCCGTTTAGTAAAAACCGGTTTTATTTTTTTTATTGCAGACTATCTACTAGTTGGTCAGTTATGTACAAATTCCAAGACTGAGAGGAGTCTTCTATCGTGTCTGAAAATGACAACGAGCGAGAACGGAAATACAAGATACAATTCATGCTTTCGACTGAGTCACGTTATGCCTACAGAACCATTTCCAGCACCCATTAAATGCAAATTCGGACGGTTTAACGCTTGAAGGCACAGCTCGATGAAGTTTCCGGCCACAGTTATGGTCTTTGGTGCAGTTTCAAGCGACATCATCCCACCTCACATCTTCGAAGTCTGCTTGAAAGTCAACATCAAAGTGTACCTGGATGTGCTGAAGAGTGTGGTTATCCCCTGCCTGGGTATGGCAACAGAACTCGTCGCTGGTCCACTTCCAAAGAGACCGAGGCTTATCTTCAGAAAGAGTGCTACGACTTTGTATCCTTCTCTGACTGACCACCCCCTTCCCAACCTGAATTGGACTCTTTCGTTTGGTATACGTGGAGAAAAACGACCTTCCACAACACAAAAGCCAGCCTGATCGCTGCCATCCGCCAAGTATTCACCGAGCTCCCACCGATGCTCGTGGAAAAGGCATGCTCCAAGTTCCGGCACTGTATCGAGCGGTGATTGAGGCTGAAGGCGGTTACATTGAATGGATGTTAGTTCTACTATGTAATCAAGTTACATAAATTGAATTTTTCAAGAAACGTTTTAAAGTAAAACTGTAGTACTGTTTTCTTTAAGACGACAAATTCATCGTTCCACCCTGTATAAGAAGATCCTCATTTAAGCAGAAATTTCGAATATGAACTTGGTTTGAACTTGTTTGTTAACAACCTGATTATTCTGCTTTTTAGCATTGTCTTGTAAACACTTCTTTGTGCTACTATTTTTAAAAGCTTATTGATAAAGTTAGCTGCATTGAATTTGGCTTCTTTTTTTTTTCTTTGAAAATAGAAAAAAATTGTAAAATTAATGAGAGTCGATTCAATAAATGTCAGGGGGTAAGACCGAATGAAAATTGATTAAATTTGGCCGAATCAGACGAAAAAAGCCCCGAAAAGTTTTGGAATCGGAATTATACAGTTGAGTTATACATTCATTTGGTGAAGTTCACAGATGGTCATACGAAAACAAAAATATATTTTTAACTCGTTTCAATCTAAGATTTTTTAGAAAATGAAGTCTACAATTATTGTCAGTTTATATGATACAGAATGAATTGATGCATATAAATGTATCTTTCAAAAAGTTTACAAGAAAAATTAGGCGTTCTGTGGTATTTAAAATTCTTTTTTATTTTCTTCACAGATTTATCTATTTGTCTATCAATCTATCTATCTTTCTCTCTCCTTCCCCCTCTCTTTCTATATATATATGTATATACATATATACATATATATATACACACAGATATACATATATGCTTGTGTCTGTGTGTGTGTGTGTTTATAAACAAAAAATGGGGAATATTTAAGAGGGTCAATGTTTATAAAAATATATTAGAGATGTGATTTACGAGTGCTGATTCCATATTTTGGGTTTAGAACTGCCAGCTATCAACTAAATGATCGTAGGATCGATATCTGGCTTGGGATGAGGCAGTCTTGCCGTACTGAAGAGCTTTGATAAAGCTATGATAAAGCTGTGTACTGAAGAGCTGTGATAAAGCGAAACGGTCAGTCTGTGAATTACTTTATATGTATAGAAATATAAAAGAAAGAAAATTGAAACTATAAGTTGAAATTTACAATCAAAATTTATTGTTCGACTGAATAATCCAAAGAACAATTTACAAAGTTTTTATTCCACGGAGTTTCATAGAATGCTATTCTTGTTATTCTTTTCATCAGAGGACAGATAGAAATCAGCAAATTATATTTGTAGCAATGCTAGAATTTGCTGGTTATGACATTAAGTGAAACCGCAATCTATTATAGTCCTTTAAAAACAACGAGTGAAAATAATTAGAAAATGTAAAAAATAATAAAAACAAACGATTCATAATATTTCAGCTTATATGAAGGTTCTCTCAAGGTAATCCGAAATGCGAAAATAATTCTTTAGAGTGAATGAAATATAAAATAAAATCCAGTGAAATATAAATAGTCCAGTTGGAAAGTTTTCAAAGTAGCTGAAATAACGGAAATTGTTTTTTTTGAATAGGGCTGTAGTCCAAAGAAAAGTTGATCTCCAACTGAGCGGAATCGAGAAATAAAATGGACAGAAAAACATGTCATCTACCATCGCAGGCTTAACTAGAAAAGGAAGCTCTACTCTCTATTGTGTATTGAGCTTTTTTTTATTCGGTTGGGAGTATATATCTATATATAAATACAGGTATTTATATTAGATTGAAGTTTACCATTGCGTATATCAGATAAACACAACATCCGTTTTGATTCCATCATATATATATATATATATATATATATATATATATATATATATATATATATAATTTCCTGCTTTAAAAAACGTGTTTAAGGCTTTTTACTTTTAATCATGAATAATAAAGTCTTCCTTTCATGATTGCAAGATATATATATATATATATATATATATATATATATATATATATATATATATATATATACTAGCATGGATACTTAGCGTTGCCATGGTCGACATGAAGTTCGATTTGGCCACACCTGCTATACTAAGAATATTGAGCAGTTTTTCATTATCATATGTTAACTCCATCATTACCCCAATAAAAATTTCAAAAATAAAAGAACGAATGAAAACACGAAAATGTACCCCCAGAAAAAAAGCAGAAGAACGTGACAAACTCTTCACCAGATATTTCGACAGAAAGCATACGAAGAGAAGCTATTCTCTGGATATTGAGCACCTTTTTATGACTATATTCTAGTTGAAGCGAAATTCTTTTATGTTACCTCAGCCTAGAAAGATTTGTTTAACCGAAATACACGTTTTTTATGTTATAAAAATGATGAGTTTTGACTTATTGTGTTATTAAAAGAAAAAAAAATAGCAGTTACGATGTCAAAAAATTGTGAAGTAAAAACTGGTAAAAAAAACGTAAACGAAATTTTTTGTTTTTGTTTTGGTTTTAAATAAAGAATCGTAGTTGAATTGGATTGTTTGTTTATTTTAAAATAAAAATACACGCCTCAGAAATACCTAGCGTATATTATTTTGAAGTAAATAATATATATAATATAAAGCTGAATATCTGTGTGTGTGTGTCTGATCACGAATAGGCTCCTATATGGTTGACTATTATAGAAAACTGATCACATATAATGATAAAATATGTATCGAGACACAGGAATAGGTATGTTTGATCTGGCATAATGATGATTCATTAAAATTGTGGGGTCTGCGTACGCGTCTGGTCCACATAGTATTGAAATAAAAAATTAAAAAAAAACAAACATTTATAAGTGTTTTTAATATAGATGTACATAATAATACTTTGATAAGTATGTTTTAACTTAAATAGGGATGGTATAATAAAATTGTGGTGTCTGTGTTCGCGCCTGGCCTCCATAGAATGGAAATAGGCACAAACTTTAATAAAGACTTTTCATATCTATCTGCGTAAGTATACTTTGATCATTATGTTTCAGTTTGAAGAAATATGGTATAATAAAATTATGGGGTGTTCGTTTGCGCCTGACCTCCATAGAATGGAAATATGACACAAAGTTTAACAGGTTTTTTTTAATATAGATCCACAGACTATTGTGATAAGTGTTTTAGTGTGAACAGGTGTGGTATAATAAATTATGGGGTGTATCCATTTTATTTTTACTTTCATCATATTTTGCTTTGATTTTGATACCCCCAAATTCGAAGCTATGTCTTTACAACCCTTCCTTTTCATACCCTATCATACTTTCATTAATCAGAGCCCATTTTCTGTAGGCTGTTTTTGAACCCAGTCAACGACGGGTACTTTTGCTAGTATATATATATATACATATATATATATATATATATATATATATATATATATATATATATATGTGCATTCTATATTGTGTATGTATGTGAATAAAGCTGATGTTTACGGTGTTGCTATCATGTTCAATAAAAATGCGATTTACGAAACGAAAAAAGAAATTTATTTGCTGATTCATATCGTTACTTTTGATGTTAAACATGTGAGTTTTCAAGAAAACCATTAACTCAATTTAATAAAAGTTTAGATATTTCTATCAAGCAACACATCTTACGATTTGCTAAAGAAAAAAAAACGGTGTTTTAGCACTGTTGTAAATACCTACGAGGCTAATACAAAAGTAAATGCACGGTCAGGTTCACATACTAAACAAAAGCTACGATGAATATATCACATAATTGAATGTAACCCACTGAAAATAATATCCGCGATAAAGTAAAAATGAATCTGAATGAATTGCTTACCTCGCCGTTGAGAAAACAATAGAGCACAGTCACGAAAATACCCTGAAAAATAAAAAAAAATCATTTTATAACACATCGTTACCATCAAACTAAATAACAATAATCACACATCGTCACCATCAAAGTAAATAACAATAATCACACATTGTTACCACCAAACTAAAATAACAATAATCACACATTGTTACCACCAAACTAAATAACAATAATCACACATCGTTACCATCAAACTAAAATAACAATAATCACACATCGTTACCATCAAACTAAATAACAATAATCACACATTGTTACCATCAAACTAAAATAACAATAATCACACATCGTTACCATCAAACTAAATAACAATAATCACACATCGTTACCATCAAACTAAAATAACAATAATCACACATCGTTACCATCAAAGTAAATAACAATAATCACACATCGTTACCATCAAACTAAAATAACAATAATCACACATCGTTACCATCAAACTAAATAACAATAATCACACATCGTTACCATCAAACTAAAATAACAATAATCACACATCGTTACCACCAAATTAAAATAACAATAATCACGCATCGTTACCATCAAACTAATAACAAATATTATTTTGTGTAATAAATTTTTGTCTGAAAATCAGTAAAACGACAGCAAATGCACATATCTTGTAGTATGTTCCCGTCGGACGCATGTTTTTTTTATGATTAAAGAAGACTATGTTTTTCTACTATAAAAATAAAATAAAGCCGTCTTTCTTTTCTAAATTTAGTCAGCATAACACTATAAACAGAAGCACTACATATAATTCCAATAGAGTCATGCTTTCAACCAAAACTGATGCACATTTCCGAAAATTAACAGTTAGATTCATTTGATTTCCAATTTTTCTTACATTAATTCTGACCTACCTGACTCTCCAAAAACAGCCATATTAACTCTGACCTACCCGACTCTCCAAAAACAGCATAATTTTTGTCCATTCTAAAAATTTACTACAACTCTCACGCCAATAACCGGTACATGGATATATTTTTCAGTTTAGACTATCAGTATTAAAATTTCTTATCCCTGATATTATTTGTAATATAGCGGAGGAAAATACTGTATGACAACGTAAAAGAGCGAAAAACACGTGTTGCATACCAGATGCTTTCCGGTCTCGCTTTATTCATCTTTTTAGATTGTTTTTTCTGTCGATGTCTATCGTGTCAGCCAGCAGGTTGTTTCCAGGTTGGCGGACGTTGTCTCTATTTTCCTTGGATCATATGCAATAATCACGGTCAACTGAGATTGTTTTGGTGTCAGCTTTACTGAAGTAATTTTATGGGTTATTTCGTGATTTATTTGAGGGCACTTTCCATTTTCAGCTTGATCACCGAAAACCTTCGAATTAAAGATGCTCTCGGTCGTGAATTGGTGTCAATTAAGGCATGGCATAATAAATTTTATGCGATTGTCTTTGTTTTATCGTTATTTCTATGGCAAGTTCTCGTCCGAGCTCCAATCTCTGGCCCCCTCGCCAATCCTTCATGATAAACACCCGTCTAGCTAAAACCACTGTCAGTAATTTCCCCCACTCTTTATCTATGCCTAAATCAAAACGTAGATTCTATGAACATAGCTTTTTTCTGAGAAGTGCACACCTGTGGAATTCTCTTCCTTTTGCCTGTTTCCCACCTGACTACAACTTGGACATCTTCAAGTCCAACATAAACAAATTCCTGATTAATCGCCCCCTTAAGTAAGACGCTTTATCAAATCTCCAATACCAACTATTATTACGATATTATCCCATCGATTATTGCACAAAAAATAACCCTTATCCCCGAGTGGCTTACGGGCCTTGATAAGTGGTCATCTCCATGTAAAAAAACAAACAAAAAAAAACAATACAACAAAATACCTACATCTCTAAGAATATTCTCCCCATTTAATGTTACATCGATAATCACGCGGTCCTTCAAAAATAAAAAATAAAAATACTACATTTTATAATAAAAAATAACGGTGAGTATTTTTTTTACTTTATCTCATCGAAAATAATAATGATCATTTTTATATGTAAAATTAAAGTACTGGCGTAATTCTATAATTTTAAATGCATATTTTTGTAATACATCTAGATAAAAAACGGATGCAAACACTGATTGAACCTAATTGTTTTCTATGCCATGTACACTATCCTGATAATAAACTTGATAGTTAGACCAGACAAAAGTCAACTGTAGTTATGATTTTCTTTAGGTGATCAGAAATTATAATTATTTTTACATGAAAAAATTTAATTACTAACTCAAACGTGGAGACTAGAGTGCGGTTTAGGCTTTTCAAACAAAGCGATATGCAAAAGCTCAACGACTGCATATCGTTTAATTGAAATCATTATTGAGATGAGCATTATTAATCAATTTATTTATTGCGGACTATTATCCTCATCTTTCTTAGATGTTGTTTCACGACCTTTCAGCCAACTATTCCTCTGGCCTTCGTCAGGTAGAAAACCGCCACTGGATAGGAACTCCGAATTTCTTAACTGCATTCTCAGCAATTAGTGCCATCCATAGTTTTTGTCGTCTCACCACATTTTGGCCAAGTAAGCCTTTGGCCGGATTTGGTAGGATTTTAACTGATATCTTCAGACAATTCTCAACTGGAACTGTAGATATTAACGTCTCTATCCACTGTGCCACGGGCTTCGAAGGTCAGAGGAATAGTTGGCCGAAACGTCGTGAAACAATATCTAAAAAAGATGAGGATAATAGTCTGGAATAAATAAATTAACTGCATATCGTTTTAAAAATTATAACATGCTGAAGTATTTAAACTGGAATCAGTTTAGTATGATGAATTACTAGGAAGAACAATTTTAAACACTTTTTAAATGAGTACATCGTATAAATTCATGAGCGATGCAAAACAGTGGGACGGAAAAGATGTTTAACGAAAAAAAAAATAAATTTAATTGTAAGAATAATTGTTTTTCCAAAATACTAAGTCTTTATAAAATATAGTTGTTTTATTATTTTCATTACTTGTGATACGGTAACTGAAGATTAATGCTACGAAACAAAAAATATTTTAATTTAAATTATTTGTTTCATATAAGTCAGTAAAAGAGGTTTCTTTTTTTCGGTGGATGTTCTTCTTATTTCAGACTTTTGCTAATAACTTTGATCTTTTCAAATATGTAATCATCTAGGAAATAAGTCGAATGAGTTTTTTGAATTTATTCCATCACATTATGTAACAGAGCGCGGACGCGCGCATGGCGGTTACATGCAAATACCGAACCGTGTGTGAAATGACGTCCAGGCAAGGAAAAAGAAAAAAAAACTACAAAAAGGAGAGAGAGAGAGAGGGAGAGAGAGAGAGAGAGAGAGATCAGAGAAGACGTTCACGTATGATCTGTTCAAACATCGACCTCTTTTTGAGGCCGTGCAGGTGATACTCAGACAGTCATAAAGTTCTTTGAAACCCTCATGGATTGCCGAGCTCGATAAAAGCTCAAAGTTCACCACTTGGACGGTTTCAAATTAAATCTTGTCAGCGTCTAGTGTCTGCTGTAAAAAAGAGTAGATTTACTCTCACTTGGTTCGACGGCGTGTATTTGTTATATAGAAGAGTAGATAGATTCTAACTTGGTTCGGCGTCGCATCTCTTCTGTATAAATGTATGGGTCGTCCACGTGGTTGGTGGATGTTCTTTGCTGTAACATTTCAAACGAAATCACATCGGACGACAACAATTGAGTTAAGTTAGATAAATATATATTTGGGGAACTTTAAAGAAAATTCACAAAAGGACAATTTCAAAGAAGAAATAATGAAAATCAAAAACTAGCACATAACAGTCGAAGTCATGTACAAAACACAATGTATATCTGATTTGTTCCTTCCTCTTTTTTTTGTTAAAAATTAGGAGAGGAAATAGATAGAATTACAGCGTCAAACTCGCACACTGTCAACTTTGCGTCCTTGTAGCTATGTTGTGGTCTGGGGTGCGGTCTCACCTTGTAGTTTTTTTTTCTTTTTAAGAGGAAACTGTTTTTTCTTCGGATTCACAACTCGTTATTCAGTTCGAACGAAATTTCACTTTTCGGCGCTATATTCTGTCGTGCTAATTATCCTTGGAAAGGGGGTTCCTTTTATTCGGCTTTTTTCTGTTCTCTAGATTTTTTCCTGGGCCATGGATCATATACACGTGGTTGGCTTACGGAGATCATAAACCTGATCATAAACCAATCAGAAAGTTCCACCGCTTCTCCGAGTCTCAACTATTGGTCCGTCGTAATCAACAGGTGCATTCATCTTTTACTGTGAGATTCTCTGATTCTAACGGAACGGACCTCGGGTCAACTTCAGGGGCATTCTTGGCACCAACCTTTGGACATCAGCCTGTCAGTGCGACTAGGTTTTAATCGTAATAATTTACTCTGCGCCTAGATCTAGAATTTGAGAGTCAAAAATAAGTTACTTTTCTACATAATTGGATTATTTTTCAGTGTTTTTATTTAATGTAACATGTTTATTCAGCTCGAAAAAATACAGTGTTTACCGATTTATTGGAAAATTAAAAAAAAAAACCCTGACTCTGTTGAAAACGGTAAGTTTTGGAAGATGAGTTAAAAATAAAAAAATATACAAAATTCTTTTAAAAACTCGCTCAATATATGTTATCGTGACATAGGCTGACATATATTCAGTGGGATTTTAACAGTATTTTTTATATTTTTTATGTTGAACTCATTTTCCCAAACTTACCGTATTCTACAAAGTCGGGCGCCATTTTTAATTTTCTAATACATCGGTGAACACTATATTTTTTTCGAGCTGAATAAACATGTAACATTAAATAAAAACACTAAAAGATTATCCAGTAAGGTAGAAAAGTAACTTATGTTGCTCTTTGATAACATTTATTTGTTATATATTTGTTTTTTGACAACTTTTCAAATCTATGTGTATAGTAATACAAACTCGAATTTTCTTTTCTACATACTTAACATTTAGCACGTGGAAAATTTAACCGACCACCAAGGCTGGCCCTGTCGGTGGGGCATTAGAATACACCGACTGCCCCCCTGCAGAGGGTAAAAGTCCCTCAATGGGAGTCCTGGATATGACTTTAAACTATATCCAGTGGTTAGGCCCCAACTTGCGGGCTTTGGGGAGTGTGGAGCCACCCTTTAATTACCATTGCTCCCAGGTCCACTCTGACCCGGAGTGGTAGTACCTGTTAGGGTCCCAACTATGGGTTAAATAGAAACTTACTTGAAAACAACAAAAATATTCTATTAAAAATTTTTTCTTCAAAATCACTGGATTCGGCATTAAATAACCTGAAAAGGTTGATATGCCGTAAAACAAAAACAACCAACTAACCAACCGACCACCAAGGCATATAAAAAAGTAAATGAAAATTGTTCAAAGTTATATCCAGTTGGATACAAAATATTCCTCCCTAGGTTCAATCCCTGACCAGAGTTGACTCGCCGTCACTTTTCACTCTCAGCTGCGAATTCTTGATCTGTTTGACGTTAGGTAGGCGATTATGTGACAACGTTAGAGGCATGGGTGACGACGCAGCTATAACGAGAAGCCACGCGTGGCAGTAGAATAAGAAATAAAGATATTTTCGTAAAACCTTAAGCAGGAGTTGTAGTTATTTTGTCTTTCTTATTCTTTGTCTTCTTTGCGACTGAATATACAACGTGTGGGTCCCGGGTGTGTACGTGTATAAAACACGTGTGTAAACGTGTGTGAACCATTGTAATCAGAATTTCAAATACAGACGTATCGCTTTTCTTTCTTAGCTTTATTTCGCTAAGGTATTTTCAATTCGTCTTGTGTTGAAGCGAACCCTGGATGAAAGATTGAATAGCCAAGAATATAGCACGTAGCCAAGTCAAGTGAATAACAAATAGTGTCCTTGTTTCAGCATTGAAATATTGGTATTATGAATTATTTAAAATAAGAAGCGGTTAGAATGTCATACAATACAACTGAGTTTTATTAAGTTTTATTCATATGTAAATTTCGAAGATATCTTTCCAATCAGAATTTCAATTAAATTATCCTCATTAAAATTTCATTTAATCGGAAAATAAAACTCAATCGTATTTTATGGCGTTCTAACTGCTTATTATTTTTAAATTTTTTTTAATAATAAAATGATAACGATTTTTCACCTCTCCACAAACATTATAGATTTGAAAACACAAACGCCACATAAAAAGTAAATATGGTTTTACTACTAGCCATTAATTGATGTAGATTTTGAGATTATTACCCGCCGATATCATTGTTCGCGTAGATTATTATATTAACTCCTAGGCTAGTAAGTTACACGTCATCCTCACAAGTGGTAGCAACACTCTCACTCTCTCATTATTTACTACTCATCCTCTCCTCCAAATGACCGGGAACATTATTACATTCTCCAGATTTTTCTCTGACAGCGCTGTCCGTGTTTGCTCCTTCTATACATTCACTAGACATTAGTTTTTTGTTTCCATTTCTTAAAATAATGATCATTTCTTCCCACAGAGTCCGATCAATTTAATTGGCTGTCCGCTTGCGTTTCTCGTAATACGAGATTATCAGTTTAGAATATTTTTCGAATGGTTACACACTACACATGGTAGCGTTAGCAACAACCCAACATAAATTAGACTGTTTCTTTCCTGCTGATAAACGAGCCAAACATTTTCGTCAGTTTCATGTAAGACGATACAAGCTCATTCACACAAAGGTAAACACTTACTGACTTACTGTTTCATACGCTTTACTTATATACACAGGCTTTGTGTACACGTTTATACAGCGAGGAAGACGCTTAGATTGATCAATCATTTTCTATCTACGGATGCCCAGACGAACATGAATATACTGCTTTTTTATTTTGGTTCGCTTACGATCGTAAAACCTTACACAAGTCATTTTGTTTCACTTATTGTCTATCGTATAAACATGCTTCAGGCAAATTGATAACAAATGAGAACCTTTCAGTATTTACCCAGTTAACTTATCTTCTATCGGTATCTTTTTGCTTATACGTATACCACTTTTCCTTTTCAATGTTATGCGCTCTCACATATTAAGCACAGGTTGTTCGACAATAACATAATGTTTTGCCACGGCCCGTATTCTGAATGAGTATACAATAAGATGCTCACATTACAATTATTTCCATCAGGAGTTACGTTTAGCATAACAGATCAAAGGCTTATCAATTCACTTAAAACTAAAAACATAAACAGGTTTCGTCGATTTTTTTTTGTCGTTTTGCAATTTCCTTTTTTGTTCTTATATATACCGCTTCCAAAGTTACACAACAACCACATTATCCCGTCGCCTTACCATGCATGATCTAGCATCTAATGCTATATTACAACAATTACAGAAGGAACATAACGGCCCCCCTCTGAAGTTTGAGAAATTTTAGTCACCAACACACAAATAATACACCATGAAACCAATGTTAAAATGTTAAAAAAATTGGAGGCGGTAAAAATAAGAACTCAGAAATCTGTCTTAAATATGGTCACTTATCAATTCAGCCAAAATATTTTAAAATGGCTATTGTAATCCCTTCTACTCTCTTGACCCTCACCTCACCTCAAAACTAGACATTCTCTTTCTCCGCATTGGACACAAACGGCTTCGCACTCACCAACCTTTTTCCGACTACTACTGCTTATACCATTGACCCTGTCCGCACAAGCAAATCTTACACATTCCTGGTGATGTCTTGACGAAAGACGAAAACAAAATCGCGACATGCTTGGAAGAGATAAATCTAACTAGGGAGCATTTATTAATAATTTTGATTTATACACAAAAAACCATCATCAGAAAAATTGAAAATAATAAAAATGGTATGACAAAACAAAAGCTCTCTATTGTCTTTAACACTTTTTGTTTAAATGGAAAAAATGCTATATATATATATATATGTATATATATATATATATATATATATAATAAATAACAAAAAACATATTCCAGAATTCATGATGTTGACCATCTTATAATTTATTCCTTTAATTCAGTTGAATTTTACAATTCTTGACAGTATCTGTTTTAAAAAAAATACTGCCAAGAATTGTAAAATTCAACTGAATTAAAGGAATAAATTATAAGATGGTCAACATCATAAATTTTGGAATATGTTTTCTGTCATTTATTCTATATATTGCTCTGTAATTACGTTGAGCTTCTAAAATAAGGATTAGTATCAATAAGTATTAGATGAATGAATTCCGACCCAGAAAACAGAAATTGAACCCATTTGTCAGTAATATTGTTAATTGATTTTGAGGACGTGAATACAGATTAAAAGAAGCGAAAGTTACGAGTCTGCCAACCATAAACCAAAGATCCACTTTCTATTCTATATGAAGGCATGTTAGACTAGACAAACTTCCATAAATACTGAGTGAGATTTTGTATGGAAGAATTGTTTGAATCCTGACTGCAATTGTTTCATGTCCTCACGTTTGTATTCGGGGCAAATGTCATTCGAAAAAAAAACTAGAACAGTGAAACATTTTGTATTTTTTGATTGAAAAAAAAAAAAAAACCCGGGAAAATTGTGTTTCGTCTAATTTGTCTAGGGACGAAAGAATGGGAAGAATTTGAAAAGAAAAAAGAAAAAAGAATATAAACACAGAAGAGGCAAAAATGAAATAGCAATTATTGGTTTGCTGAAAAAACAGTAAGAAAAATAATACGTGACCAAAACTAAAAGGAAAATACAAAAAAAAATGAGTCAGTATTTGAGTAAATTGAAAACAAATGAATCGATTTTATATTAGGATGTGTCAGCTTTGAAAATGTAAAAAAGTATAATTATTATAATTATGCATCGACATGTTTTTATGTCAAATAGTTTTATTGCAATCTGAGAATAAGAGAAGTAGTGGGTCGTTGTTGGATCACAGTGTAGTATAAATTAAAACAAGTTTCTATATTTTAAACAAGTCTATAAAGCAAATGTGGTGTTGCGATGATTGGCAAAATGATCGCGAAAGAGATAAAATGTGTCAAGATTACACCAGTCGATTGAAAAAATGATATTAAATAAGAATTTATAACCTACATGGAAATAAAATGCGAGGTGTGAGTGTACGCCCCTTTTTGGAATGTGACTTCGAATATTTTGATTATTTTAAGGTTAAGACGAAAATGAAAATATAAATGTGTTATTGCTTGTATGCTTTTATTTTGAATAAGTTGATTGAATAATTTTCAGTACTACGTCGTTGATCGAGATAAAATCAAGGGAAAGTGAAAACAAGAGTTAAGACCAAAGTGAGTAATCATTTCGTCTTTGTCTCTCTTGTTGGCCATATATGTGAAATTCCTCTCCATTAAATTATAAGCTATAAAAGACTGTTTTTGTTTAGATTCTTC
>NC_136493.1:54040103-54142603 GCF_053919585.1 Euprymna scolopes | reverse complement strand
TGGTTCACGCAATTTCAGTCGATCTGTTCGAATAAATAAATTTGATAAAACTAATTTTCTATTCTGTCTGAAATTTTTATTTACGTTATATACACATCCATATATGTATATAATCTTAGTATCGTTACAGAAGATAAGACCAACGTGGTACCTTGAATTTCAATCTAAGAGCTGACGCAGGCATGGCTGGCGAAAGTAAGCGGTTTATTATTAAAACTCAAGCAAACACAGTAATTTTTGCCTGCGCCTGATTCTTCACTTTGAAACCTAAAACACTATCTGAACTTTTGTGATATTATGAATAAATAAACGAATATATATATATATATATATATATATATATATATATATATATATATATATATATATATATATATACGTCGTCAGCAATCAGCCTGACTATGGCTTTCTTGTTGTCGGGATGAAGTATGTTCCTGACTATGGCTTTATCATCTGTTTAATAAGAGAGTTAGATGATGGCTAATCGCCCGAAGCGACACTATCGGAAAATTTTAGCGGAAAGTATCATATTTCATGATATACTGCACTATGCTGCCACATATTGGCTGGTAAATCAATGACTAGTCGGTCCCTTTTGATAGACTCACAAAAAATAGTCTTTAATAAATCCCATACTGTCTACCAAGCTCAAACTCTAGCATTATCAGCGCAGTGCGAAACCCCTATTCTTGTTTTTCAAGAACATTAACGGAATGTGCTTTGCCGAGTTTGTTGCTCTTGTGTCGCATCGACATAAATAACAAATGTGTGGAGCAGAAAACCATGCTCTTCACTCTTATCTCCAAATACTGGAAGCCTTTCTACTCAAATAGCTTCTTTTTTAGAATCGCCTGTTTTTGGAATTCTCTTCATACTGTATCAACATGCAGAAATTTAAATGTAATGTGAACAAACATCTCGCTACAAAGTTTCTACTTAGACCTGCTCTTCTAAACACAGCTCCTAATTCAGAGAAATTCCTTACGTCTCGGTGGTAATGTGTCTTGTTTTCGTTAAATTGAATATTAGGTTGGTGCAAAAATAATGTCGTTTTCTGACGTTCAATGTCAAGTTTAAAACGACATTATATTTGCACCGACTAAATAAAAGAAAAAAAATACTCATCTCGCCATTATTTTCTTTGATTTTTTTAAAAACTTGTGCTTTTCCTAATCAATATCAGGTGGCTTGAATCGGAACTTTCATGTGACATAACAACGGATCCATACTGCAGCAAAAGTTGGTCAGCATTCTTGTTGATTTCTATAAAGAATAACATTCTGCTCATGTTTGGATTCCTTTTTTTTTCTATATTTATTCAGTGTATTAGGATGATAGTGAATAAAGTGAATACAACTTTTCACCTTGAAATATAATAATCGTTTCGTTGCTTTTACAAATACTAGATATCTTCCAGGCTTTTGTCTGATGTATTCGGCATTATCTCTTTGTTTAAATAACCTCGCTCCTATCTCGAATAGAATGATCCGTTCGATTCAAAAACAGAAGTTCACGTAGTTCTGTTGAATACTCTTAGTGTCACGGGTGCATAACATTATGCATTCGTGCCTCTTTCTTCTAATCTGTTACTCGCGTGTTGATTGAGACCGGGTGGATGCCGGTTTGGTTTCATTTAACATAAATATAGAAATCAAATACGTGTCCACGAAAAGGAGAGAGAGAGAGAGAGAGAGAAAGAGAGAGAGGGGGGAGACAGATTGAGAAGGAATGAATTGGAAGAAACAAATACCATTTAGATATACTGATAGGACGAATTTGGCCGTCTATACCTACCGGCACTGCACTTAACACCCTTATGGGCTAACCAAAAACCGCCGCTTCTTGCATCAGTTTGTTCTATGGAAAACTTTATGTGAACATTTATTTGGTTTGCACGAAGAACCAAGAATATATATGCAATTGTAACATTTCAAACTATTTTTGAAATTATATTCTAAATAAACAGCGCATTAAAATATATTGAATATGTTTACAGCTATTTTAAATAAATCATAATTTTTTTTAGCATAACATAAACTAAAATTCAAGAGTAGGTTTTTTTGTCTTGTGATTTTGTTATTGGTATGATAGGGAATGATTTTTGGTATCCGTTCTCTCTCTCTCTCTCTCTCTATATATATATATATATATATATATATATATATGTATATATATATATATATACAAATATATGTTAAGATATAGTATATATTTATGAAATATAGTTTATAAAACGAGAAATGAAAAAAAGTCTATCTGAGTTCCATTCGGAATTCTTGAAAATTATCGACTATGTTAAAATATATACCTGGAGAAGTCTATGCAAATTACATTTGCTATAACATTGTGAATTTCATAACAGGCAACATTATGGTAACAGTCCAAAACTAAAATGGTTAACTTTGCAGATGTTTATTGGATTGAATAAAGAACGTTACTTTCTTATGGGTTAATTAATGCGCATAAAAAACAATGATTTTATTAGTGTTGAATATACTGAGTTTAATCAACGGTTAAAAGGTGGTATACTGAATTTAAATACGGCACTACAGACACAAATGATATTGAACGCTCAGATCGATATTTTCAACAGTTGTTCCGAAAAAAAAAAAACTTCTATGAATTTGTTTTGGCTAGTAAACTGAAACTGTATCAGACGGCAGACAAAAGATAAAGATATCAAAAAGCAATATATGCACCATTTTTCAAATCTTCTTGGATTTCTAGTATTAAATTACTACTGATATTTGTGGAGAAGAAATCACCATACTCCACCCTCTTCGAATGTGTTGGCTTTATTTACTTGTACCTCTCGCTACAGACATGAGGGTAAAGATAGACACAAGGACTTTTTATGTAAAGATTATGCAGCTCGCAAGACATGACACTTTTAATGAGACAAAAAAGTTTTTTTTTTAATCCTCGGTCAAGAATGATCCGTAATCCCATGAATTATGACAGAGCAGATACCACAATTTGATCCCAGTTCGAAGACTGGAAATGCAGGAAAAAAAAAATAAACAAGGGAGATAATAATCTTTTGTAAAAAATATTTTTGGGTTTTGTTAAACACTAAATCAGGCGTACTACTAGTGAAGTGTAAATTAGGGGCCAGATTTATATGGGCATTCAAATAGGAAATAATGCAGTGATACTTTATAACATTACATGTAAATTCCTGCTTGTATTTACGTTGTGAGAAACAAAGGGCAGAGGTGGATAATTATTAAGGCAAAAAAGCTATGAGAACAGAAAATGTCCGTCATCTCGACACTTCTGCAGTGAGGATGTGGGATTTTTTAGCTAGTTGGGTGGATCAGGAGTATTATAAATTGGGGGATTCAAATGCAGTAAATTCATCGGATTACATTCTGCTGAAGTTCTTGTCATATATGCATAATAGTGTAACACTGCAGCGATGCGACAGAGGCCGGAGTTTGACAGACACCGCAAGATGTAACATGTTAGAGACTTTTTTGTACATTTTCCAAGGAGGAAAAAACTGCGTCTTCGTTATTTCAATTTCCATTTTAGCTGATATTTTAACTTTTACTATTTTTCTAATAAAAACTACTTTTGGATCATGAATTTTTCCAATTATTAGCTTTGTCCTATCGTTTTCTGAATTTACAAAATTCAGTTGTGTTGCCAACTGGTTCACTTTTTTCCTTTTTTTTATTTTGATATTTTCTTTCTCAACTCTACAGGGAAAGCGTTTCTTCTTTTCGGCTTGACATTACAATTTTAAATTTCCTTTTCATTTATGGTCTTTATTTTGATATGAGGTTGCTTTTGTGATGCCGTTAGATTTATTGGGATTTCTTTGTTGTTTTAGTTATTTTATTAATTGGCTATCTCTTATCAAGACCAATAACTATTCGAATATAATGAGAGTAAGGTAATATACTCCGAACAAGTTCTACATACCTGAAATTACCCGTGAGTCTTTTCGCCTCCATTTTTGTTTTTCCTTTTTATATTGTATATATACAGGATGGTGCTGGCGCATAAATAATATCTCCACTTTAAAATAAAATGTACTTTTTTGGAAAAAATGTAATTTTTTAATACTTTTTATTACATTGTCTAAAGATTAAAATTTTATTCGGATTTACCTATGAAAAATAAATGAAATAAAATTTATTGAAAAAAATTCATATTAAAATGGTAAAGTGACTTATGCGGAGACTAATGCGTCACCCTGTATAAACTTATTGGACGTAAACACCTTAATAGTTTTTTTTACCAAATTATTATTATTATTATTATTATTATTATTATTATTATTATTATTATTATTATTGTTGTTATTATTATTATTATTGTTATTGTTATTGTTATTATTATTATTATTATTATTATTATTATTATTATTATTATTATTATTATTATTATTATTATCGTCGTCGTCGTCGTCGTCGTCGTCGTCGTCGTCGTCGTCTACCACTAACGTGAAAGCTGTTAACTGGAATCTTTGCAGAAAATGTTTATGGACATCTTGTGGGTAATGGTGTTGCCCTTGATGAACAGAAAGGGTGTCGGAAAGGCTGGAGAGGTACGAAGGAGCAACTAATGATTGATAAGACAGTAATGCTGGACGCAAAGGTAAAGAAGAGGAGTCTGTGTGTAGCATGGATCGATTAACGACATGGTTCCTCATTCATGGATCCGTGAAACACTATCGATGATGAAGGTTGCTTGGAATGTGATAGAGCTTTTGGAGAAGTATGGCTCAATGGAAAACGGTACTGACAGCAATCAGAGGTTGGCATTAAACGTGAAATATTCCAAGGAGATTCGTTATCTTTTTATAATGATATTGACGCCACTGAGCATCCTCTTGAAGAAAAAGAAGCTGGAGTATAACTTTGGATCTGGTGCCAGACGCCTCGACCGTCTACTGTTTACGGATGATTTGAAGATATTCGGTACAAATGAGAAGGAAATGGAGAGACTGGTAGAGCTCGTACGGACATACTTGAAAGACATCGGGATGAAGTTTGGGATTAGTAAATGTGCGGTGCTGGTGATGAAAAGGGGAGTAAAGGTTCATTCGAATGGAATAGTGCTGCCAAATGGAGAAATTATGAAAGAAATAAAAGATATAGGGTATAAGTATTTGGGAGTGCTGGAGGGTGTAGGCATCATGAACAGAGAGATGAAGGAGAGAGTCAGGAAGGAGTATCTTAGAAGAGTGAAACTAATTGCGAAGTCGAAATTGTATGGAGGAAACTTAATGAAAGCGATCAATGCATGGGCTTTGAGATACAGTGTGGGAATTTTAGAATAGTCGTACAAGGAGTTGCATGCCATGGATATCAAAACAAGAAAAGTTTTAGCAATGTTTGGTATATTCCACATTCGAAGTAGCATAGCGAGGCTGTATAAAAAGAGGAAAGATGACGGGAGAGGATTGAAAAGTGTAAAAGATTGTGTTAGAACTGAAGAGATGTCGTTGAAGAAGCATGTGGTTAGAAGTGAGGAGTGGATGCTTAAGGTTGTGGCCAATGAAGTGGAGGTATTTGAGACCAAGGCTGATTATGTGAAACGTATGGATAGAGAAAGGGCAGAGAAACTGGCCAGGAAGAAAATGCACGGAAGGTTCTTCCAGGATATAACAGAAGTGGCTGATGAAAGATCATGGCAATGACTTCGAGCTGAGTATCTAGCTAAGAGTATTGAAGCTTTTGTTTGTGTATCATAAGAACAGACATTAGGAATACGACTGTTCCAAAATGTGGTTCTAGGAGAGAAAGTTGCTGCAGAATGCCAGATTTGTGGTAAGACCTCAGAGTCAATTAAGCACTTTGCAGTAGGGTGTAGCGAATTGGCCCAGAGAGAGTACCGCAAAAGACACGATTGCATGGGACTCCGGATATATTGGGAGGTCTGTAAGAAGGTTGGGGTGAAGTGTGCTGGAAACTGGTTTGAGGAGGTGCCAGTTGAAGTGGGAACAAGTAAGGATGGCAATGTAGAGTTATGGTTGGACAAAAGTGCAATAACGACCAAGTAATTAGAACATAATCGTCCGGATTTGGTCGTCATTGACAACGTCTAAAAAACTGTCAGGTTGTAGAGTTCTTAGTACCCTGGGACAGGAATATGAGGGAGAAGGAGAACGAGAAGTGGAACAATTATGCTTCATTGACCTTGGAGATAAAGCAGGGTTAAAACACAAATAATCCCGGTCGTAGTTGGGACGCTAGGAAAGACAACTGAAAAACTATGAATCTCGATGTTTTAGACGGCCTTCAGATTATTATTATTATTATTATTATTATTATTATTATTATTATTATTATTATTTACTCGCTAGGAGAAGTCACACAAGCCATCATCAAAGATTGCCCTTTGAGAACAACTTCCATGCGATGTTCTTTTGATATTTGCATCTGTAACCGTTTCTGTGTCCAGTTTGTGTGTAGTTTATGTGTGGTGTTGATCTCCACATTCAAGGGTTTTCCTAAATATTTCTGCAGTTTTCATTATTGAAATTCGTTGTATCTCCTTGGCCAGTCCTCTGATTCCAATCTCTCATTCTTTCTTCAAAGTTTTTTGCAGTATCGTCCCCAATGCTCTTACTATTAGTGGTTTTATCTTGCCTTTCTTCATTTTCTAGATCCCTTTGAGTTATCTGGGCAGATCCATGAATTTGCTTCACTTTTCAGTCTCCTTGATCTTCGTTTAATTTCTTAATCCGACAAGGGGATGTGATGCGTCTAATGTGTTAGGTATAAGTTAGTGTTAAGTTCATGCTTGCATGCCTTCTCGCTTTCAGCTGACACCGTTGGCCAACCTCGCGGTGAAAAGGGATCAGCTATGCATAAGTCTTCCCTGCCAGTACATAGCATCTCCATCATCAAGACTTCTACAGTGCCTCCACGTTGGCCACACATGGAAACTGGGCGCCTTTCAGCCCAAGGCTAAACTTACAGGAGATCTCGGAATAGTAGGGGGACCCCAGAGGTAATGCATTATGGCCCACCGATGTGTGGACACGCCATGGCACACTACCAACCCCTATCCACTGTCTTGTGCGTGCCCTTGATTGGGCGAAGACTAGGGGAACCAACCTCAAAATCAAATTTATCACAGAAAAAAGCTAAGAGATGGGAACTCTGACTTCAAATCCTACTGCTGCCTTGCAGTTTTCCTTAAAAGGCTATGAAACCTCACCCAGAAAGAAAAGGCGATAGGATGACTATAGGACGACTATCTACCTCACTCTGATTACTTTCGGGCAGAAGCTGCAGCCTCCTCTTCTGCCAGTCGTCGCGAGTTCGCTCCACTGGGCATGAGCATTGGAATTTCAGAGGGTGTCTATCTGATGCACAACAGATACTACACCTAAACTGCGCAAGCAAGTTAGAAGCCAAGGTGGAAAGTCCTGTGGCGATGGAGTGAGGATAACGGTGGCAGGTGTGAGAGCTTGGAGCCACTAGTCCAACCTCTGCGCATAGGCGGCCGTGTGTGATGGTCGCAGGTGTACCGAGTGGATAACGATACTCTGAGGCAGCTGCACGGATGACACAGCAACCCTGTTCAGGGATAGCACTGCTTGCCCTGGAAGGGGACGCCTCTATAAAATTTGAGGTAAACAAAGCTCATCCAAAGACGATCTGACTGTCAAACCGCGGGCAGTGATTTCCAATCGAGCGGTAACAACAGAAGAAGAAATAACAACACTCAAGACTTGAACATCGTTACATGGAACGTAAGAACTATGCTCGATTCGAAGATAGGTGACAGACCACATAGAAGAATAGCACTCACAGATCTGGAGCTCGAAAATACAAGTATCGACAAAGAAGCATTACAGGAGACAAGACTCAGCGAGCAGGGCCAACTGGGAGAAACAAGAAGAACCTATTTCTGGAAGGGCTGTCCTGTAGATCAACCCAAGAGAGATACAATCAACTCAGCATTAGAACAAATAACTGATGATTCTGATTCACCAGAACAAATGTGGGACTTGCTAAGCAGGCCTGTATTCTTCGCTACGGCAGAGGTACTTGGTTACACAAAAAAAGCTAAGCAACCCGACTAGAGCAAACCAGAAGAAGCTGAAACAACTGAGGGCAGAAGTCCAGATAAAAAAAAACTAAGAGAAATGGAAAACACCCGGTGGCTGCAAAAGGCTGAAAATATGCAGAAGCAAGCGGAGGAAAACAATTCTGCAGGTTTCTTCAGATCACTGAAGGAAGTGTATGGCCCTAGAGCTCAGATGACTAACACCCGCTTATCAGAAGATGGAAAAACCATACTGACCAAACCAAAACAGATAATTCAAAGATGGCAAGAGTACTTCAGCATTCTACTGAATTTAGAATCCAATACGGACGGGGAGATCTTAAGCCACATAATAGTCTTTCCCCAGCATATGGACCTGAATGACACAACAACTCTTGGGGAAGTAAGAGAAGCAATTGATAAAACTAAAGTGAACAAATCTCCAGGAATTGACGGCATACCAGTTTAAGTATACAAGTTCGGCGGAGAACAACTCATGAGAAAACTTCATCAACTAATAGCAAAATGCTGGCAACAAGAAACGCTGCCACAAGAATTCCAAGATCCCAATCTACAAAAACAAAGGTGATCACAAAGACTGCAGCAATTACCGGAGTATATCTTTGCTGACGATTGCCGGGAAAATAATGGCTAAACTGGCGCAAGCACGGCTAGCCAGACTGGCGGAAAGGGCCCTTACCGAATTACAGTGTGGATTCAGGCATGAAAGATCTACAGTAGACTTCCGTAAAACATTTGATACGGTTGACCGAAAATGCTGCAGAAGGTTCTTAAAGTGTTTGGATGCCCCGATCACTTTGTGGGAATTATCAAACAAGTTCACGAAGGAACAAAAGGGAGAGTTGTAGTAGAGAATCTAGAAAGCGAACTCTTGGAAGTAAACCACGGCACCAAACAAGGGTGCGTACTGGTCCCAACAATGTTCACCCTATTTCTGACAACCGCCCTAATGCTGCTTCATCAAAGCATCGAAGAAAGTGTCTTAATCCATACACGCTCTGATGGGAAACTGAAGGCCAAGACCAAGACAAGGAAAGAGCTGATAACAGAACTACTGTTCACAGGCAACACTGCTCTGATAGCTCACAATCAAGCTCAGATGCAAAGGATAGTTGATACCATTCTCTCAAACAGCCGAAAGTTCTCAGGATAGAAAACCTAGATAGCGTGGAAGCTACCCTTGCTACTATGCAACTACGATGGACCGGGCACATTGCTATAATGGAAGACAACCGAATTCCAAAGATGATCTTTTACGGGGAACTGGAAAATGGAACCCGCAAGGTAGGAGGTCAGAAGGTTCGCTACAAAAATGTAACAAAGTGGCACCTGAAGGCAATGAACATCAATGTCGAGAGTTGGGAGGAACAAGCCAAAGAAAGAAGTGGTTGGCGGAACAATCTCCACAAAGGAAAGAATGAAATAGAGAGAAAGATTGGAGAAACCTTAGAGTTGAGACACTATAGACGACAAAACCCTGGCAGCCACATATGCAGTGCCTGTGACCGGATGTCTCACACAGAAAGCGGACTATGCCAACACCGAAGGATAAAGCAGTGATGCCCCGACTCAACACTGACGGACTGTATACTGCTGTTGCTGCTGCTGATAATGACGATGATGATCTTGGCTTTCTTCAGTTTCTAGATACCTTGGAGTTCTCTGGTCAGATCCGTGTATTGGCTTCACTTTTCAGTCTCCTTGATCTTCACAACAGTAAAATCTACAATCTGGCAGGACTTTTCCTTCTTGTTAACTATTATGACATTGGATCTTCTTCCTTGAATGGGTTTGTATGCCCATTTCCTATAGGATATTGTGACTTTAATTATCAAGTACTGCTGCCGAATTGTGGTTCTACGATTTGTCTGTGTGTTCAAGATGCAATTGTTTCACACAATTGCCTATGTACTGTCTTCCCCACTTGATCGTGCCTATTTTAACATTCTTTTTGGTCGGGTCTGCTGCATTTTTTTATTATTATTATTATTATTATTATTATTATTATTATTATTATTATTATTATTACTATTACTATTATTATTATTATTATTATTATTATTATTATTATAATAATAATAAAAATAATAGTAATAATAATAATAATACTAATAATAATACTAATAATAATAATAATAATAATAATAATAATAATAAAAATATTAATAATAATAATAATAATAATAATAATATTAATAATAATAATAATATTATTATTATTATTATTATTATTATTATTATTATTATTATTATTATTATTATTATTATTATTATTATTATTATTATTATTATTATTACGCTTATCGCTCCGCTCCGTCCGTTATCATGCTGTTCATCCCTAAAAAAGGAAAGTGGAATATTCCAAATATCACCCCTGAAAACGAAATTGAAATATTAAAAAAAAAATTGGTGTCGCTCTTGAGGCAAAGCTAATAAAAATGATTTGTCTTTCTTGTCCTTTTGGCTAAGATTAAAGTGTAGTATCTGTTCTTCAGATGCTATATTTCAATTTCTTCTCTCTTAGTGGAAGAGAAATCCTTTACGACTAAGACACTTTTTTCTCCACGTTAAGAAACGACCCTGGTGTCTAAATCTGTCCCGTGGGGAGGCATTGTGAATAGGTACTATGTTTAATGTAACAAAGTTTTAATGTTAACAAAGTAACTGGAAAAAATTTATTTCTGATTTAATTACAAAATGCTCTGGAAATGTCACTTCTGATTAATTATAAAATGCCCTGGAAAATGTCCGTTCTGAATATTTTTTTGTTTACTTGCCTCCCCGCAAGGTTGGAATTGGACATGAGGTCGGTTAAAAATTTAAGGGGATACCAGCTCCCCAAAAGGGGCACTCTGATCAATAACAAAAATAAAAATTGTATCAGTAATGAAGGATTTCTCCTCCATTAACCAAGACCCCCCCCCCAAAAAAAAGGGGAATTTAAGTCACTGGAATGCTGAAACTGATACTACACTCAGAAATTCATGTTGAAGCAATGGTTCCCTAATCCCTAACCATGTTAATGTTTTTATGTATTACTTTCGAAAAGCTGTTGAAACAGTTTATGATTTAAACATTACTTTATTTCAAGTATATTTTAAGCAGTGGGTTACGGCATATGAAGTCAGTCCCGGAAATTACTCAAACCGTTTACGATTTAAACATTACTTTATTTCATGTATATTGTTAACAGTAGGGTGGGGGATATTAAATCAGTCCCGAAAATGGGTGAAACCGTTTACGCATTACACATTACTTTATTTAAGGTATATTTTTAACTTGGGTGGGAAATATGAAGTCGGTTCCGGAAATGGCTGCAACCATTTACGTTTTGGACATTACTTTATTTAATGTATATTTTTAACAGTAGGATGGGAGATAAGAAGTTGGTCCCAGAAATGGCTGAAAAAGTATACGATTTATACATTACTTTATTTCATGTATATTTTCAACAGTGGGGCGAGGATTATAAGTCAGCTCCAGAAATGGCTGAAACAGTTTACTATTTAGACATTACATTATTTTATGTATATTTTAGCAGTGGGTTTGGGATATAAAGTCGGTCCGTAAATGGCTGAAACAGTTTACTATTTAGACATTACATTATTTCATGTATCTTTTTAGCAGTGGGTTGGGGATATAAAGTCAGTCCCGAAAATGGCTGAAACAGTTTACGATTAAAACATTACTTTATTTAATGTATATTTTCAACAGTGGGGTGGCGGACATGAAGTCAGTCCCGGAATTGAATGAGTGTGCAAATATATATTATGAGAAAGCATCGCCAAATATTGAATGAGATAGGTGGAAAACATATATTAGCAAAATAGCCAGCGTCGCCCGGGATCGAATTAAATAGATGAATAATATATATTAGCAGAATATGCGGCGTCACCCGGGATTGGATAACATAGGTGAAACATATATACTATGAGGATACGCAGACTTGATTGATTTCTTTGTAATGAAATAATCAGCCTCGGAAATATATCAAAGTTATTATTTAAGTAAGGGGGGGCGACATAGAAGGTTAAAGTTATGAAAATTAATGCCGAAATTTGTAACATATTAATAATTATGAACAATGATGAAATGTGAGTTATTTGATTGGTGTGTTTGTAATGATATAATAAGCCCAGAAAATATATCAAATATATTATATAAGTATGAGGGAGTGGGGTTTTAATTATAAAAATCATTGTCGAAAGTAGTAACATATCGAGGATTATGAACAAAGATAAAATGTGAGTTAATCGATTGTCTGTTTATAATAAAATAATCAGCCCAGGAAATATATCAAAATAATTATGTTAGTAAGAGAATAAGGATGGTTTAAATTATGAAAAATAATTGTCGAAATTAGTAACATATCCAAGAATTATAAAAAATGATAATATGTTATTTAATGCATTAGTGTGTTTGCAATGAAATAATTAGGCCAGACAATATATCAAAGTTATTATTTTAGTAATTGGGGCGATGATATGGGTTAAAATGATGAAAAATTATTGTCCACATTAGTAACATATCTAAGAATTATGAAAAATGACGAAATGACAGTTAATTGATTGGTGTGTTTGAAATAAAATAATCATCCCAGATAATATATCAAAGTTATTATTTTAGTAGTGGGGGTTGATAATGTGGGTTAAAAATATTAAAAATAATTGTCGAAATGAGTAACATATCCAAGAATTAAGAAAAATGATGAAGTGTTAGTTAATTGATAGTTGTGTTTTTTATTAAATAATCAGCCCATATAATATATCAAAGTAATTTTTAGTAAGAGAGAGCGACGAGGATTGTTTAAATTATGAACAAAAATAATTGTCGAAATTAGTAACATGTCCAAGAATTACGAAAAATGAGGAAATGTGATTTAATTGATAGTGTGTTTATAATAAAATAATCAGCCTAGACAATATATCAAAGTTATTATATAAGTAAAGGGGAAGGATATATAATAATAATAATAATAATAATAATAATAATAATAATAATAATAATAATAATAATACACCCTGAACAAATATTCCAAATAACATAGTATCCGTAGTTCAAAGGAGATCCCCTTCGCTATGGTTAATCCATACTTGCTTTTACGAGGAATGATGCACCTTTTTCAAATGACGTTACCTCAAGTACAGCATGAAGCTGGATACTAAACCAGACTAAATGTATTCCTGCCATAGAATTCAGTAAGGCTAAAAGACCACAAGAAAGAATACTATAATATACTTAAATGGACAACTTAGGGAAGGGAAATTATGTTCTCAACGTCTTCACTAACTGTTAGAGATGTAAATGAGAACTTGAATGGAATATTCGAATATACGTGCATCTCATGAAGAGATGAAGTGTTAAGACCTAGACAGGGGCCACTTGATTTCTGAGAACTTCAAATAAGGTAAAATGACACAAAAAGTTGAATGCATTCTCAAAATTCCAAATACTATTAAAAGAGGAGCGAGCCGGAACTCAAACCCGAAGCAGGCACATTTACAGTGTCCTTCAGAACAACAGCAATTACTTCATTGCCTGCGTTGAAGACGTTGAAGTTTCTATCAACTGTCTCTTACATATATTAGTCCACGAGATTGCAATTGGACCAATGATTTGTGGACTAGTAAAGTCATTGAATTTTTCAGACAATTTTTGTAGGTTTTTCAGGAGATGTAATATGAATTGGACCCTTGTTGCCACACGTATGACCTTCCTGCAGCTACCCTCCTCATGCAATGATTATCAATACGATACAAGAACTCAACATAACAATCTAAATTGAGTTT
This sequence comes from Euprymna scolopes, assembly GCF_053919585.1. Taxonomy (NCBI): domain Eukaryota; kingdom Metazoa; phylum Mollusca; class Cephalopoda; order Sepiida; family Sepiolidae; genus Euprymna; species Euprymna scolopes. The sequence goes on along the minus strand of NC_136493.1, from coordinate 54,128,783 downwards.
GAGTAACTTTTTAATGATAGAGGGTCGTGTAACGTTGACTTTCCTAGAAACTTACCAAGAGACCACAGTTGAAATTGAGGACGGACAGGACTCCGTACCTGCTGTTTCGCGCGTTGTAAATAATCAGACCATCACAGGTTCTACTAGGTATTTGACCTTGTTGAAGTGTTTTTTTTTGGGCTTTCACAAAACGGTTCCTTGACGCCTTGGCAGTGAGGAATTAGACCTTGGGATCCTTGTATAAGAAGTAGTACATATCCCTATTCTGCGCGTTTTTTCAGTCTCTCGCGACAAGATCCGACTTGTCATGCCTAAATATTGTCGTACCGATCTTTTGCAGCTTCTAAACGAATTCGGTTATGCAGAAACGCCTGCTATGATTATTTCTGCTATGCACAGCTGCACGTTTTTTTTGTCAATTCTCCAGATCATCTCACACCTATCAACGTGTGACTGAGATTTCCGTTTTTTCATAGATCGCGAATCATCATGATGAAAATAATTCTCTTTCAATATCCCAATGTTTTCCTGCCATCCATTGTTTCCAGAACACGAAACTACCAATATTACACAGACATACTTGTTGCACTTTACGGCTGCTAAATACGTCAAATGCTTCTGAAATAAAATATAAAACTCACATTTTCTTGCACAATTCTATATTTACTGAATGGTAATCATACAGAACGCAAGGATAACTGTTGGAATGAAATAGTCTACACCCCTTTTCTCTATGGACTTACTATATGATATATAGAGAAAACTGCATTACGAGATTGTCGTCTAATGCAATTTATACGCATTATTGTACACTTTATTGCAATACACCTTTCTTTGTTATTAATTACAAATAAATTTGTTATATTAATGTGTTGCTGGAAGATGTCGGAAGCTAAATGGTTGATGATATTGACTGAAAAGCAGGATTTGCAAAGTTCGAGCCCACTAAGTTCGTTTCACAGAAACACTTTCACTTAGAACGTTGTTATCCTTTACATTTTACTTCTCGTAAGTACCCCGTGTCGTGCTAGAAAAGAATTCTAACTAGAAGTATATCAGGGAAACCTATACCAACAATAGATTTATTTGATTTGAACAAAATGAATGAACATGTTGCTGGATCTTTCAAATTGGTATGCATTTTAAATGATGTAACACTACCACACGTAGGAAAATGGAAACAATGACATGTGATCATAATTTAATTCAATATTACATTTAAAGTGTTGATTAAGCATTGGATTATAAAGCCCTTCATATTCATCTCGCGTTTGAAACTTTTCCAAATATTCACATGTTTCTTATCCATACTTGCAATGTTCTATAACAATTTTACATAGAAAATGTTAACTAATTTAATGATGATAAAACCCAAACCCTAATTTTTGCCTGTTTTACTTTTCGATGCTTATTTACAGTGAGATAAGTGCGAAATATGGTAGTTCAAGGTAAAATAACGTGAAAACTTATGGATATATTTACTTATCAGTTAAAATATTAGTGTCTTAAAAATATAGATTATCGATTATAATAGTAATAAAAATAACATTAATTTACTATTCGTAGTCCACGAACACCGGACAAGGTTCGTGTAAAGCCGATGCGTCATAGAATATTATCTCTCTTCTTTTACTATGAAAACGCCATGCAGTCATGTCAGTTAAAGTAGTAAGTTAATTTTTCTTATCCCAAATTACGTCAATCACGTGACCATCTCTATCTATTCCCCTCGCTCTCTCTCTCTCTCTGTCAGCAATGTTAGCAAGCTTAACAGTTTTTTTTTACATCGCCCTCTTCTCACAGGTACGTTCAAATAATATAATATTCACAATTTTCAGAGAAATCGAAAATGTCCCCTTTCTACTACAGTTTATATCGATCAATTCTATTATACATTAGGAACGATACAATGTTAAATCAAGGTGATAAATGTAACATGAAAGAAAAAGGCAACTGCACTATACTAATTAACAAAGAGTGCACGTAAGCCTTTAAAACATATTAAATAATTCTTAATTCTTCATAAATTTTGTTAATCTGTCATGGCGCACAATTACAAAGAAACTTGAGCAATGCCAGCCCGGATTTTATACCTTTGTTCAACACTGTTGTGAGAGTTTGCTGAGTAGACTTTGTCTTTGGGAAGGGGTCACTAAATAAAATCATGAGGTTAAATATGGCGAACGAAATCTATTTACCAGGCATGTTATCGCTCAGCTAGTCTTGCACTCAAATCGTGACTGCAGTTTTTAGAGACAATAAATATCCCCTGTAAAGGGGGCTGCACGTGTAATAGTGAAGCAAGGGTTTTTGCGTTTCTCATCTACACCTCTTCTGAAAAAAGCACCGTTTGATTCAAGTGGCAAATGGAAACCCAGGGCGACTAGAAACAATACTGTAGATTAGAGAAAAGTACATAACATACTTGGTATTCCCAAATCGTCACTATTATTTATTTATCTCAACATCGCTTAACTTAAGTTATTTAAGAAGAACCGCTGTGTCGACCTGATTATATATAATCAGCATAATAGGCTGGTGCGCCATTCTGCTGAAAGTGCAGACTATTTGTACTATCTTGCTAATTTAGTAACTACTAGACATCGCGTGGAAAAAATAGCTAGATAACTTTGTGCAGTCACTATATAGTTAGTTCTGACAGACCTTTAGCGCAGTGGTTAGAGTACTTAGAAAAATCAGTTGTAAAAGTGATATTCTCCGGATTCAATTCTTATTGTGGGCTACCAAAAATACAATTGCTAATTACCTAGGACCTCTATCCAGTTATGATGCTCCTGTGAAGTAAAGATAGAGTCCTGTTCGAAATTTCGCCCAAATTCTCAAATTCGATAGAAACATTCCTGAGTTCGACAATATATACCTGAAGAAGGTCGGAGGTTACATCAATCGAAACGTTGTGAAAATTACATGCAAGATGAAGACAGTAGTCGAAAGAATCCAAATAATATGAATATATATATATATATATATATATATATATATATATATATATATATATATATATACTTGATCGTTTGTTATTAGCCGATAATCTAAAAACTACTTTAATGATTATTTTGAAATTTTCTCTAGCATTTACATTTCATGTACATATGCATATTTTCTATATTTAATATTACAATATAAAAAAAAAATATTTTATCGCAGTCGATGTTTCTCGCGGCGAATGCGACACGGTTTTTGACACGTTTTCTACCCCCAATTATAGTCGATAAAACATCAAACCTTCACGTAAACAAAATCGACATAATGTACTATTGTAACAATTTTTTATGGGTTACAATGCTCTAGTTGGCTTTTTTGATATGATTTGTTCATGTTTGCATACGAGAATTTTAGGCGCAAACGCCAACGCTGTTTCAAAGTTTAAAACAACAACAAAAAAAAATAAATAAATAAAAGTATTTTTTTTGCATCTCCGGTCAAACTTATGTTTTAACATTACAAAACAAAACCAATAAAATAAATAAATAACACAGTAAAATTCTACGACAATTGCCAAAAAATTTTCATTGAACAAAACATTCGAAAAATTGTACCAAAAGAAAAAACCGGCTGCTTTTTTCACAACAAAAATATAATTTTTTCACTACTATATTTAATGTAGGAAAGTTTTTACCATTAACAACAAACTTTAAAACTACTAAAAAGGAAAACGCGAAGTTATTTGCAGAGGAATTAAATAATACATAGGTTTTCAACTAATTATGTTCATTTACTTTTATGGATATATCACATGTAATTTTATCACATAAATATGTCTACATATTTTTTTAAAAATATATATTATTTACAGACACATTGTCACAGTAATGAATGAATACAGATTATTAGTAAACTGTCTTTTTAGTAAATATTTTACTTAGTGTTATGAATGTATCGCACATAATTTATTTTTTTGAATATATATATATATATATATATTTAGATTTTATTTCAAATTTATCATATAAACTTAATTGGGGTATTCAAAATATTTGAGATGAAACACGTAAACGTGTATTTGTTAAAAATTTTTACGGATATTATCATTTACTATATTTGAAAACAATATTTGTTCTTAAAACATATGTGAGAATACACATTTATTTATATAAAAACGATAAAAGTTCATAATTGCACTTATTAAAAACACAAAAAAAAGAGAAAATATTTGTGATGTACGTACTTATCCTGGAACGAAATTGTCCTATTCCAAAAGAATGCGTAAATTGATTAAATAATATTTTACAAAGAAAATAAAAATTTACGATTTCAGTGATTTTACTACTATATTATTGAACATAAGGCTGATTATACTTAGAATTGAGTTATCTGCTCCTTATTTATTTTACCGGATTTTATCCTGGCGCAATAAAACACTACAGCTCGCTTAGTCGTAAAATTTGATTTTGTTGCATAAAAACTACTTAACCAAACCACGTGCTTTTTTAATATTTAATTTTAGTTCCGTGACTAGTACGAACATGCAATAGTCATTTCTGTATTTTCTTTACTTTTAATTACCATTGTAAGTGAAATTCTGTATTTGCCCGAAATAAATAGCAGTTTGCCAATTTTTTAAAAACTTGTCCTAAAACATTTTTTTCACTCTTCTTTTTTTTTAATGAATTATTATTGATCTCCCACGTTGTCTTTGTACAAAATAGTTTTTTTCAATTTCGATTTTGACACATTTACAAATGCTCTTCTAAGAGAGGCTTGCGCTTGTTACTCCAACTCTGTAGCCTTAATTTCGTGGGTTTGAGCGACACTCTTTAAAAAAAATTTCATCGATTTATTATTGATAAACAACTAAACTTTCTTCTAAAAGAATTGGTTAAAATTTTAATAAAAAAAATTGTCAGTGGTTGCGCACACACGTGTCTATAGTAAAATTAATCCCCCATACTTTTCCCTTTTGTCCTTTGTAAACATCAAGGGTTTACAATTTTTTGTTATCTTTACCTTAGCTAAAATGCCCCGGAAAATATCAGACGTAAGTCATCATACTTGCAATATGTAAGTAGTGCAACGTGTACTTCCCAATAAAACTAAGGAATAACAGCCATAAGTGACCGAACATAAAATGATTCCAACGGATATAGCATTTCAATTTATGAGATTGCACTTCCTAATTCGATTGGTGTTTGTAATAACCATCAACAAAGCTCAGGGACAAGTTTTACATTCATGTGACTTACGTCTACACACTGATTTCTTCTCACATAACAATTATATGTTGCGTGTATTACAGTTGGCAAACCAGTCAATCTGTACATCTGTACGTAACATTGAACACCCCCAAACATTGTAAAACTATTGAGAAATTACGCATATAAGAAACATGCAGTTTTGTTTTTTGCTTTTCGACTTGACAAAACTGAGCCACAACAACGCATGACCAGGTGCAGCTAGTATATATATATATATATATATATATATACATATATATATATACATATATATATATATAATTTGCAGTTGGTAATAATTATCCAAAACCAAATATATATGTGTAATAACCTTTATAAATTCTTTATACACGTGTCCATCAATGTCTCTCGCAACTCACACACTATATAAATATTAATGTTTAACATACTCTCTTGTTTTATAAGTTCGGCAGACTGAAGGAATCCTCTGCCATCTCCACAATCCACATCTTTGCAAATATATGGCTCGCATTCATTCACTCGTCTCTCTAAGAGTTATGGAGAGATAGGCGACAATCCCATCTTCACAAATGTATATATTGTCTCAGGTGTCCATATTACTTGAAATATCACTTGTTACCCAACACGAAAGCATTTATTATTAATAAAGATTGAATATCTGTTTGTCTGAAGTCGAATCTATATTATTACTTCTATTGATTCTAAATTCAGTTTATTATACTGTTTTCAGTTTACATTATTCTCTTTCAATCTTCAATTCAGAGTGATCTAGTGTAGTATCTGTTCTGTTGTCATGAGACAAGCGTCCCAGGTATAACCCCCTCCTTTGGGAGCATAATGTATGGTCGTTCATCATGAGGTTATCCTTCCAGGTATTACCTTCTCTTTTTATTCTGAGGAGGAATTATAATATGTGATTTTTTTCATATATTTTAGCAAAAATAAAAAAAGGAACATATTTTACTAGTGAGTCAAAAATATGAAAAATATGTTTACCAACCTGTGATGATTGAAGGATCGCATTTGAAATATGGTATGTTGACTTCCAGGTTCCACCGACTCCCGGCTCAGCAAAAAATAAAAGATTAGTAATACCCAACAACGGGAATAGTACAATAGTGGCCCGGATGGCTTTTCTGTAAAAGAAAAAAAAACGCAAAAAAAAAACACAAACAATCAATTTACTGTATATATATAAACTAGAAGTAAAATTCTCACAGGGTGGGGAAAATTAAACCAATTTATGCCCACTTGAGAGGATTAAAACTAACATATGATATTAATAACCTTATGTCTAGCATATTTATTCAAATTTTGATCAAATAAAAAAGGTCTAAAATTTAAGGGTTAAGGTTAGGAATCTTAAATATTGGAACTGTCAAATGAGAAGTCCTCCTCATATCATGCGCTTAAAACGTCATAAAATAATGGATGAAAATAAAAAATTTAGGGAATATTTAGGAATTGATTTCTAATATATAGGGAATAACAATCGGAGGCATGTGAATTGATTTCTAATATATAGGGAATATCAATCGGAGGCATGTGAATTGATTTCTAATATATAGGGAATAACAATCGGAGGCATGTAAATTGATTTCTAATATATAGGGAATATCAATCGGAGGCATGTGAATTGATTTCTAATATATAGGGAATAACAATCGGAGGCATGTGAATTGATTTCTAATATATAGGGAATAACAATCGGAGGCATGTGAATTGATTTCTAATATATAGGGAATAACAATCGGAGGCATGTGAATTGATTTCTAATATATAGGGAATAACAATCGGAGGCATGTAAATTGATTTCTAATATATAGGGAATATCAATCGGAGGCATGTGAATTGATTTCTAATATATAGGGGATAACAATCGGAGGCATGTAAATTGATTTCTAATATATAGGGAATATCAATCGGAGGCATGTGAATTGATTTCTAATATATAGGGAATAACAATCGGAGGCATGTAAATTGATTTCTAATATATAGGGAATATCAATCGGAGGCATGTGAATTGATTTCTAATATATAGGGAATAACAATCGGAGGCATGTGAATTGATTTCTAATATATAGGGAATAACAATCGGAGGCATGTGAATTGATTTCTAATATATAGGGAATAACAATCGGAGGCATGTAAATTGATTTCTAATATATAGGGAATAACAATCGGAGGCATGTAAATTGATTTCTAATATATAGGGAATATCAATCGGAGGCATGTGAATTGATTTCTAATATATAGGGAATAACAATCGGAGGCATGTGAATTGATTTCTAATATATAGGGAATAACAATCGGAGGCATGTGAATTGATTTCTAATATATAGGGAATAACAATCGGAGGCATGTAAATTGATTTCTAATATATAGGGAATAACAATCGGAGGCATGTAAATTGATTTCTAATATATAGGGAATAACAATCGGAGGCATGTGAATTGATTTCTAATATATAGGGAATAACAATCGGAGGCATGTGAATTGATTTCTAATATATAGGGAATAACAATCGGAGGCATGTGGATTGATTTCTAATATATAGGGAATAACAATCGGAGGCATGTGAATTGATTTCTAATATATAGGGAATAACAATCGGAGGCATGTAAATTGATTTCTAATATATAGGGAATATCAATCGGAGGCATGTGAATTGATTTCTAATATATAGGGAATAACAATCGGAGGCATGTAAATTGATTTCATATATATAGGGAATAACAATCGGAGGCATGTAAATTGATTTCTAATATATAGGGAATAACAATCGGAGGCATGTGAATTGATTTCTAATATATAGGGAATAACAATCGGAGGCATGTGAATTGATTTCTAATATATAGGGAATAACAATCGGAGGCATGTGAATTGATTTCTAATATATAGGGAATAACAATCGGAGGCATGTGAATTGATTTCTAATATATAGGGAATAACAATCGGAGGCATGTGAATTGATTTCTAATATATAGGGAATAACAATCGGAGGCATGTAAATTGATTTCTAATATATAGGGAATAACAATCGGAGGCATGTGAATTGATTTCTAATATATAGGGAATAACAATCGGAGGCATGTAAATTGATTTCTAATATATAGGGAATAACAATCGGAGGCATGTGAATTGATTTCTAATATATAGGGAATAACAATCGGAGGCATGTAAATTGATTTCTAATATATAGGGAATATCAATCGGAGGCATGTGAATTGATTTCTAATATATAGGGAATAACAATCGGAGGCATGTGAATTGATTTCTAATATATAGGGAATAACAATCGGAGGCATGTGAATTGATTTCTAATATATAGGGAATAACAATCGGAGGCATGTGAATTGATTTCTAATATATAGGGAATAACAATCGGAGGCATGTAAATTGATTTCTAATATATAGGGAATAACAATCGGAGGCATGTGAATTGATTTCTAATATATAGGGAATAACAATCGGAGGCATGTAAATTGATTTCTAATATATAGGGAATAACAATCGGAGGCATGTGAATTGATTTCTAATATATAGGGAATAACAATCGGAGGCATGTGAATTGATTTCTAATATATAGGGAATAACAATCGGAGGCATGTGAATTGATTTCTAATATATAGGGAATAACAATCGGAGGCATGTAAATTGATTTCTAATATATAGGGAATAACAATCGGAGGCATGTGAATTGATTTCTAATATATAGGGAATAACAATCGGAGGCATGTAAATTGATTTCTAATATATAGGGAATAACAATCGGAGGCATGTGAATTGATTTCTAATATATAGGGAATAACAATCGGAGGCATGTGAATTGATTTCTAATATATAGGGAATAACAATCGGAGGCATGTGAATTGATTTCTAATATATAGGGAATAACAATCGGAGGCATGTGAATTGATTTCTAATATATAGGGAATAACAATCGGAGGCATGTGAATTGATTTCTAATATATAGGGAATAACAATCGGAGGCATGTGAATTGATGTCTAATATATAGGGAATAACGATCGGAGGCATGTGAATTGATTTCTAATATATAGGGAATAACAATCGGAGGCATGTGAATTGATTTCTAATATATAGGGAATAACAATCGGAGGCATGTGAATTGATTTCTAATATATAGGGAATAACAATCGGAGGCATGTGAATTGATTTCTAATATATAGGGAATAACAACCGGAGGCATGTAAATTGATTTCTAATATATAGGGAATAACAATCGGAGGCATGTGAATTGATTTCTAATATATAGGGAATAACAATCGGAGGCATGTGAATTGATTTCTAATATATAGGGAATAACAATCGGAGGCATGTGAATTGATTTCTAATATATAGGGAATAACAACCGGAGGCATGTGAATTGATTTCTAATATATAGGGAATAACAACCGGAGGCATGTAAATTGATTTCTAATATATAGGGAATAACAATCGGAGGCATGTGAATTGATTTCTAATATATAGGGAATAACAATCGGAGGCATGTGAATTGATTTCTAATATATAGGGAATAACAATCGGAGGCATGTGAATTGATTTCTAATATATTGGGAATAACAATCGGAGGCATTTGAATTGATTTCTAATATATAGGGAATAACAACCGGAGCATGTAAATTGATTTCTAATATATAGGGAATAACAATCGGAGGCATGTGAATTGATTTCTAAATATAGGGAATAACAATCGGAGGCATGTGAATTGATTTCTAATATATAGGGAATAACAATCGGAGGCATGTGAATTGATTTCTAATATATAGGGAATAACAATCGGAGGCATGTGAATTGATTTCTAATATATAGGGAATAACAATCGGAGGCATGTGAATTGATTTCTAATATATAGGGAATAACAATCGGAGGCATGTGAATTGATTTCTAATATATAGGGAATAACAATCGGAGGCATGTGAATTGATTTCTAATATATAGGGAATAACAACCGGAGGCATGTAAATTGATTTCTAATATATAGGGAAATAACAATCGGAGGCATGTGAATTGATTTCTAATATATAGGGAATAACAATCGGAGGCATGTGAATTGATTTCTAATATATAGGGAATATCAATCGGAGACATGTGAATTGATTTCTAATATATAGGGAATAACAATCGGAGGCATGTGAATTGATTTCTAATATATAGGGAATAACAATCGGAGGCATGTGAATTGATTTCTAATATATAGGGAATAACAATCGGAGGCATGTGAATTGATTTCTAATATATAGGGAATAACAATCGGAGGCATGTGAATTGATTTCTAATATATAGGGAATAACAATCGGAGGCATGTAAATTGATTTCTAATATATAGGGAATAACAATCGGAGGCATGTAAATTGATTTCTAATATATAGGGAATAACAATCGGAGGCATGTGAATTGATTTCTAATATATAGGGAATAACAATCGGAGGCATGTGAATTGATTTCTAATATATAGGGAATAACAACCGGAGGCATGTAAATTGATTTCTAATATATAGGGAATAACAATCGGAGACATGTGAATTGATTTCCTATATATAGGGAATAACAATCGGAGGCATGTGAATTGATTTCTAATATATAGGGAATAACAATCGGAGGCATGTGAATTGATTTCTAATATATAGGGAATAACAATCGGAGGCATGTGAATTGATTTCTAATATATAGGGAATAACAATCGGAGACATGTGAATTGATTTCTAATATATAGGGAATAACAATCGGAGGCATGTGAATTGATTTCTAATATATAGGGAATAACAATCGGAGGCATGTGAATTGATTTCTAATATATAGGGAATAACAATCGGAGGCATGTGAATTGATGTCTAATATATAGGGAATAACAATCGGAGGCATGTAAATTGATTTCTAATATATAGGGAATAACAATCGGAGGCATGTAAATTGATTTCTAATATATAGGGAATAACAATCGGAGGCATGTGAATTGATTTCTAATATATAGGGAATAACAATCGGAGGCATGTGAATTGATTTCTAATATATAGGGAATAACAATCGGAGGCATGTGAATTGATTTCTAATATATAGGGAATAACAATCGGAGGCATGTGAATTGATTTCTAATATATAGGGAATAACAATCGGAGGCATGTGAATTGATTTCTAATATATAGGGAATAACAATCGGAGGCATGTGAATTGATTTCTAATATATAGGGAATAACAATCGGAGGCATGTGAATTGATTTCTAATATATAGGGAATAACAATCGGAGGCATGTGAATTGATTTCTAATATATAGGGAATAACAATCGGAGGCATGTGAATTGATTTCTAATATATAGGGAATAACAATCGGAGGCATGTGAATTGATTTCTAATATATAGGGAATAACAATCGGAGGCATGTGAATTGATTTCTAATATATAGGGAATAACAATCGGAGGCATGTGAATTGATTTCTAATATATAGGGAATAACAATCGGAGGCATGTGAATTGATTTCTAATATATAGGGAATAACAATCGGAGGCATGTGAATTGATTTCTAATATATAGGGAATAACAATCGGAGGCATGTGAATTGATTTCTAATATATAGGGAATAACAATCGGAGGCATGTGAATTGATTTCTAATATATAGGGAATAACAATCGGAGGCATGTAAATTGATTTCTAATATATAGGGAATAACAATCGGAGGCATGTGAATTGATTTCTAATATATAGGGAATAACAATCGGAGCATGTGAATTGATTTCTAATATATAGGGAATAACAATCGGAGGCATGTGAATTGATTTCTAATATATAGGGAATAACAATCGGAGGCATGTGAATTGATTTCTAATATATAGGGAATAACAATCGGAGACATGTGAATTGATTTCTAATATATAGGGAATAACAATCGGAGGCATGTGAATTGATTTCTAATATATAGGGAATAACAATCGGAGGCATCTGAATTGATTTCTAATATATAGGGAATAACAATCGGAGGCATGTGAATTGATTTCTAATATATAGGGAATAACAATCGGAGGCATGTGAATTGATTTCTAATATATAGGGAATAACAATCGGAGGCATGTGAATTGATTTCTAATATATAGGGAATAACAATCGGAGGCATGTGAATTGATTTCTAATATATAGGGAATAACAATCGGAGGCATGTAAATTGATTTCTAATATATAGGGAATAACAATCGGAGGCATGTAAATTGATTTCTAATATATAGGGAATAACAATCGGAGGCATGTGAATTGATTTCTAATATATAGGGAATAACAATCGGAGACATGTGAATTTGTGTTTTTCACCCCCTTGCATGAAACAAAATGGAGAGATAGGCGACAGTCCCATCTTCATCTATCTAATTATATCTAATTATATATAAATCAAAATAAGTAACCATAATTTATTGTACAATGCATTAGCAAAAAACTAAAAAAAAAAAAAATTCAAACAATTATTCAAGTATGCATTTTATTGGTTTTACATACGCATTTATATGTCACTAGACATTAATGAGCATGTTTTGGTCAACCAGTTCCAGTAACTAGTGACCTCTTATGAATTTCACTTTAGTATAAGTAATATAGGCTGGAGAGGTTTCTAGTTACTTGTAAAAGACTGATCGAAACATGCTCATGAATGTGTAGCGAAATATGAATTCTTATGTGAAGTAAATAAAAAAGTATATATATAATCATCCACATGTAGACTGTTTCGCTGTATCTTACATGCGGCTAGACAAACAACTGCTTCAAGTGGAAATCGAAACTCAACCATCTAGAGGACAGTCGGCGACAATGACCTCCATACCATTTAGCTGCTGCTGAGATATATAAAATCACAATGATAAACCTTGTCAAACGCTAGAAGTTTCATTTGTTTACACAAAAAGTATCGCCTTTAATACGTTAATGACACTTTGCTATTTCATTTACCAGTAGGTTCAATCTAAGAAAAGGCGCATATTTATATATATTTAAGGTTTAAGTCATCCACATACAGACTGTTTCGCTGTATAGCAGTTCCCCAGTGCGGTTAGACAAGAGACTTTATATTAGCCACCGACTGACAATTTCGCTGTATCAGAGCTTTTCAGTGTGACTAGACAAACGTGATATTTCACAGATTTATTTTTGAAATATCAGTTAGAAACTACAGTGGCAGTATAGATTACATTGTATTATACTTCAGTGAATAAAAGTAATGTCGACTATGATTAACTTCATTTAAGGTTGTACAATTTGATGAGCTTTAGGCACTTAAGTTTTTTTTCTGAATATTTTGAACAATTTAGAGTTTCATAATTCATTTTCTGATAAACGAAGACAGAATTGTAATAAAAATATACATTCTTGATGCAACGAACATGACAGTTTATTTTAAGAGTTGATATATCTTTTCATATATTTAGGTTATTTATGATTTGAGTTTTCATTAATTTATGATTTCTTGGTACAAGTTATTCGACATGTTTAATCAATATCTCGTTCATTGACTTATGAACTCGTCCGCATTTAAAATTTCATTTATTCGTTTTTGATCTCAATGATTTTCTAGAAAACTTCCTCTTTATCTGATCAAAAATGTTACATATAATTACACAGAGCATCGTATATATATATATATATATATATATATATATATATATATATATATATATATATATGCGATGCTTTGTGTAATCATTGAAAATAAAATGTTACCATAGCTAAACATTTTGTCAGTTCCCACGTCGTATTTTCACTTTCACCCGCCATTGAAATCTGAAAGTCTTTGCTGTTGCCTCAAACCATATTGCGGATATACACATCGAAGAAGTGAATAAGTCGCAATAAAATTTGAACAATACGATTCACAGCACATTTCTCAGTTTTCTAGCGACCGTTAAATGTTTACATCAAGGAAAAAATCTATGATCGTGAAATTTTTGTTGTAAATAAAAACATCTGAAAATGTATTCGAATGACACTTACCGGATTTGTGCACTTTCTACTGTGTTGTGTGCCCGAAGTTTTGTTACAAGGACGAAGATTATATTGATCAAAAACACTAAATTTGCCTGAAACAAAAAGAAATACAAATAATTAAATAACATTGGTGTAAAAATTGAAATAAAACGAGTAAATTACATTATTCAGACTACCGTTCACATCACGGATCTTATTTTCGCCATGTTTCGGTTAATGTAACCTCTGGCCTTTTTCAAATACGGCTTATCGAATCCGAAGACCTTTATATTAACTTCAGCAGTCGATATAAAATTTCAAACTGAACCACGTATGTATATTGTCCTTGTTCCGTCATTTATGGCCGGCTATAGATATCAAGTCATAGTTGTTATATTCTTAGTATCGTCTATACTGAAGTTTTGACCTTCAACCTACTAAAGACTGTGCTTGAGAATCGATATCACTAAACACTTAACCATTGCGCATCGTTCGCAATACAAGCGATACTAAGCATACAATAAAAGTTACTGAAGATTGTTATGACTGATGATTGTTATGACTGAAAGATCGAGAACAACTACCCCCAACTCAAATGTTAGGAGAAGAATATTTAGGACAGAATAATACAAATAATACCAATTATAATCCTCTTCTTTAAATGTGCAAATAACATATAAATAACTAACGGGGTGGGGGGTCCGGCTTTGCCAGGGCGTAAAATACGCCTGAAAATTTTTTGCATAGATTTCATATATATTCTTATAGAGTCGTGATTTCAAACGTATTTAGGTGCCATTAGCTAGAACTGGAACCGAAACTGTAGCATTCAAAGCTGGTGATGTTACCACTGTACTAACGTGACACGGATATAAATCGATTAAAAACTAAAAATTAAAAATAAACTAAGATAAATGTACAAGATGTTTAACTTATTTTTTTCAATTTTCACTCATTGTGGACCCATTGAAAATAATTTTAACCGGCTAAAGACCTGTAAAAGAACTGCCCATACAAATCCAATTATTTGAGGCCCCTAGCGCCGCTCTGCGATTTTTAGTTTCGGAGGAGATAGAGTTTGAAAATATTGAGATAGACAGACCCATCGAGAGACAGATCGACAGAGAGACAATCATATAGCTGTTTATATATTAGATTAAATAAATATTTGTAGAATAGATCTTTTAGCAGAGCTTTTTTAATTTGTTTTCATTTACAGTGAAGCGTTTTAAAGAAAATAAATAGATATTACGAATTATTGTAGCGAGTCACTTTTTACGAGCAGCCATTATGCGAGGCAAAAAGAGTAAACGTCGTGTCGTGTGTTGTTCATCAAGTAGAGATGATATTAAACCAAGAGCAGCTGTTTACAAAAGGAAACCTTTTTTTTTTTTTGCACGCGATGACAGGAGTTCGTTCATGCAAATATTCGCTGTTTTGCATAAGCGACTACTCAGTGTTAAAAAAAAAAAAATTAAAGAAGACTCCTCCTCGCACCGAGCACTATCCTGATGCTGCATATTTTTACCGTGTCAATTGTTTGAAGCGAAAAAGACGTCTTTGACGCTGACCTTATACAAAAACAATTCGATGATGGGGTTAACGAGATTGTTAGTTATTTGATAACCACTACTATGAAAGGACTGGAAAAAATGAACAGAATTAATAAGATTAAATAACGTAAACGCTCAGCTGAACAACTACATGTTGACATTGGACTAGAAGACCACCATGTTATATTCGTCAGGAAAAGCGTCCCATGACTTTGTATTTCTTAAAAGCTGGAATGATAATCATTAAAAAGAAATGTTTATTCAGTCTCACCGACAACAAACGATCACGAAAGAAAAGAGAAAAGGAAAGCGGAAAAAGATAAGCGAGACTTAGTTTCACGCTTTTTAACCAATGAAGATGAAACAAAATTATCCGTTATTAAATGATGTGCGCAACAGTATTAAGACTTCTGATTCTGAGGGTAAGAACTCTTCTACTTTCTTTTATTATGACTAATCAACAATTAAGTATTAAAATCGTGATATTCTTTGGAAATAAAATTTTTGCTTGTAACATGAACCATGTCTAAGTAGCCCCGCCGACATTCCCCAGTAAGACGTCTCATATGATAAGGAAGTTCTTGTAAAGAAAGTCTGTTCATTAAAAAAAAAAAATGTTTTTTGGTTGTGAATACACATAAAATAATAGAAATTTTTTTGTAGTGATTTTAGAGGGACGAGTTCTTACGGTGGATGATACTGTTCAGTCTAGCACCAACTTAGAACCTATTTATAACGACAGAGTAGTGGACAAGAGATAGCGATGAAGTTGTTGTTGTGGTAGGATCTACCTAAAACTTCAGTAAATTTTTACTTGGTTTCCACCTTAACATTTTTCTTTTAAATGACGACCTTTAACAGTTTTCGCGTATGCTAAAAACGAATGTCGCATTTAAAATTTCCGGAAATAAGTAGTTTTCCGAATTTTAAGTAATGTGTTCCATATATGAAAAGTGGTGGCCACTGTTGTACACGGGGACGCGCGCGCACCAAAAGTATGCAAATAGCTTTGTAAACAAAGAAGTGCGTCTCTTAACGGAAGTCAGTAACGTATAAAGCACTTATCAAAAGTTAGCAGATATAACTTTTGCCTTTTTTTGACAAAAAGTTTATTATTTGCATCATCTTTAAATTGCAAAATTTGCAAATAATTTCAACGTCTTTAAACTTCCAATTACGGAATCTAATGCTATAAAAAGCTTAAAATAGTTTAAACTAAAGCGAATACGGAGAAAAGTAACTACTATAGTGTTTGGGAACAGTTACTTATTGTACAATTTTATTTTATATTCAATTTATACAAAAAGGTTAAATGTTATTATGTGTTAAGCAGTTTCGTTTTATTAGCACAGTTTCAACGGCTGGGCAAATTGATCTATATATATATATATATATATATATATATATATATATATATATATATATATATATATATGTATGTATGTATGTATGTATGTATTGCAGCCCAGGAAAGACTATTTGAGGTTTATAATATATTCGATAATTATTTATAAATTATATGTAGGATCGCTCGAAAATTATGTGCTTTTGAAAGAAACATTTTTGTTTCATTTCAAAAGACTCTTTGTATTCATACACGTCAACATATAGGAAATAAATACAGAAAAGATATAAACATTTATATATTTTTCGTATTGATTTTTATTCAAACATATTTATATATATATATATATATATATATATATATATATATATATATATATACACGAGGGACGTGCAATAAGTAATTCCCCTGACACACTTCCAGTTATCTGATCTAGCTGAAATTTTGGATGTGCAATGATTTATATCTCTACGGGTATTACAGCTCTGAACTAATTGTGGTTTCTGTTTTATGGGTGTTTGAATTGAGCCAGGTGTGAAATCGAGCCTGTTGAATGTTGAGCAGTGATCCGGTTTTTGTATTTGAAAGGACGCACACCACAGGAGACTTTTGATGAAATGAAAGAAACTTTTGGTGATAATGCACCATCATATAACCTTTTAAAACGCAGGCATCGGGAATTCAAACATGGCCGGAAGTCTGTAGAAATAGCTCCCAGACCTGGTCGCCCCCCTTCTGCCATTGATGAGGCATCTGTCCGTCAAGTTGAGGCTGCCATTTTGGAAGATCGGCGCATTACTATTCGCCAAATAGCCCAAGATGTCAAAATTAGTACAGGGTGTCATTCAGATGGATTCCCAGGTTGCTCATACCATTCCAGATGCGAGAACGCGTTGAGTGCTCGAGGATGAATTTGGAAATGTGTCAAGAAGATGAGTCAAAGTTTTTCAAGACTGATTACACAGGATGAAACCTTGGTCCATCCTTATGAGACAGAGACCAAAGCCCAGTCAATGCAGTGGAAGCACTTGGACTCACCACCTCCAAAGAAGACAAGAGTGCAGCCCTCCGCTGGCAAGGTCATGCTCACAGCCTTCTAGGATCAGGACGGAGTAGTGATGACAGATTTCCTGGCAAAGGGTACCACAATTACAGGAGCCTTTTATGCTTCACTTTTGAGGAAATTAAGGGAAACTGTCAAAATCAAGAGGTGGGGCAAGATCAGAAAAGGTACTCTCCCCTGCAGGACAACGCTCCAGTCCACAAATCGCATGTCGCCAGATCAGAAGCACGGGCGTGTGGTTATGAAATCCTTCCCCATCCTCCCTACTTTCCTGACCTTGCACCCTATGACTTTCACCTCTTCCCATCCATGGAATTGTTTTTGAAAGGAAAACGTTTCCCAGATGATGCAGCATTGATTTCTGAAGTCACGTCGTTGTTTGAGGACCAACCTGGGTTGTTCTACAAAAAAAAAAAAAAAACAGTCTCCAGAGCTGCATCAAAAGATGGGAGAAATGCATAACTCTGGTGGTTCCTATGTAGAGAAAGACTAATAACTGTGCGAAGTTTCGTTGATCTACTGCTATGGGAAGTGGGTCAGGGGCATTACTTATTGCATGCCCCTCGTATATATATAACTATATATATATATATATATATATATATATATATATATACATGCGAATAATTTTAATGTCTTCAAACTGTAAGACTTTAAATAGTTTTAAATAGTAAACATATTTGTTTTGTTTTTCTTTGAAAACGATTCCAACTTTCAATGAAAATACAATAAAAATTTGGGATGAGAAAACATACATGTTTTTTTTTTATCTTCGGTTTTCTTTATATTAGAATTCTTAAACCGGCACTCGTAAACGATAAGCGGACGGACGGTTTCAACGCACAGGAAATACTATTCGAGTTTTATAATATATTTGATAATTATTTATAAATTATAATTATTGTAATTTCTGATGACCTAACGAAGGAAATACATATTTTTAACTTTAAATATTTATTGTAGATTAAATGATTTTTATTTTGAACTCAGTTTATGTGGAGGTGTTAGGGCTAGGATTAGGGTAAGTATTAGCTGCTTGTTGGATTTACTATTCGTTTTTTTTTTCTTCCACTTGAAATTGTCTCGTTCTCGAAATTAAAAGTCGTATTTTACTAGCTATTTTTTTCGTAATATGATGACTAACGGAATACTGTTTATTAAATAAAGTGTTCAGTTCGAATAGACGTACAGATTACAGAGTTCGAAATGAAAGTCTAACTGAAAAAGGTCACAGATTACAGCACCTTAATAATTATGAGAATAACATCATTGATGAAAACAGTAGCCTGAATAATATAAATAATACAAAGTATATATCCTCGTAAGAAAATTGAAAGCGAATCACATATTCCTTATTTCAATCTAACATTTTTATGAGATATATTTCGTCACCACCACTTTTTTTTAATATGTATTTTTCTTTTATAAATTGATTTTTATTGTGTCTTCCATTAAATATTAATAGGACAAAACGTACGTTTTCGTGGAATAATTTGGTTGAGTTTTAATCCCGGCCTTTCAACAAATTTACTTTATCCATAATTAAAACTTAATTTGCGTTTGTTTTAATGTATGGAAAAGGTAAAATAATTAAATTACAAAGTAAAAATAACAAAAAAAAAACAAGAAAATAACAAACAAAAAACAACAACACTTTTTTCGTAAGGTAACGGGGCAGGGGGAGTAAAACACGTTTAAATATATTTTAACTCATGCAGATTTCGTATTTATTATTTACAAAGCCAATTATGTATTGCTTATTATATTGTACCTAATATATATTACTGATTTGAAAAGTTTAACAAAACGACTTCAGTGCCATCAGCTAGAATTGAAACATTCAATGCTCCAGCAGCGTCGCCTACCGATGTAGCTATGGAGCGATAAACAAGAAAGATTTAATATTAAACGACTTGAAGAAATAAATTAAATTTTGTGCATGCGCAGAAAAAATCTAGAAATATGCCATCAAGTTGAAATGAATAGTTTGCATTTCAACTTGCCGACATATGTCTGTACACGCTAGTTATTTATCCAAACAAAGATTTTACTCGTTATGAACTGTCTTTGATGCATGAGTACAATGTACTGTTATTTTCAGCGTTATGTGACCAGTAGTTTACAAGTTTATTAGTTAAATATTTACACAGACAGACACACAGATTTACTGTTTTATTTATATGAGTAAATTGTTTAATATCACGTCAATCTTAATTGGAGTTAATTCATTAATAGACATCTTTTTTATCGTTTTTGTCTTTGCGATGTAGCTTGTTTACTATTTTCTTGTATTTTAGAATTTTATAAAATATCTAAAGTAAAAATTAATTTCGTATGTTTCAAATAATACGAATCATGCAGTTGTTACATTTTCACATGGCGTATTGCATATAATCTACTATAAATAGAATTTTTTTCTGTCCCTCGTCTGTCAGTCTGTCTGTCAGTCGCAGTTGTTTTCAAAGTAGTTACTATATTGCGGAATTGGTCTCATTTCGAAATATCATAGACTTTAACGACTTATAGAAATGGAAAATTATTCTTATGGAAATCGTTCCAGACAAGTCATAGAACTACTTGATATGAAGAACTAACAAAAACACTACCACTTCAAAGTCCAGAAAAAAATAAAGAGTCAACGATAAAAGTTAAATGAATAGATTATGATCGAGAAAACAGCGAGAAATAGTATTCTTTTTAGGTCCTTCACATCAAGTGCCTTATCTGGAGTAATATCCATCAAAAAGAAGTCAAAGTGAAAGAAAGTATGAACAATATTCTTATCTAATGTAGCTGTTTTTTTTTCATGGCGTTATGTATTGAAAAAATTAGAATTGCAACAATTGTCTCATGCTTACAAGCAATACTTTTCGTTATTGTAATTGGTATACACACGCAAACACACACACAAATATATATATATGTATATATATATATATATATATATATATATATATATATATATATATACAAAACTTACATTAAACACAAACGGTGTAATTGACGATTGGATGAGGGTCATGGATTTGATTTAAAAATAATTCACCCAATTAAAACCAGTAGCTCACAAATACTATGAAACAAACCGAGCAGTTGCAGTTGTAGATTTATTTGAAACTTATATTGCTAGTTATTGGGTGAGTAGCGTTAGTGGTACATAATATCGTTAGTTGAGAATAAAGTCAGTCTGTATAAACTTAATGAGACGGAAATGAAGATTGTTAGACCCTAGAAATTAATAAGAGATATTAAATCTCATGATTCAAAGAAAGAGACATGTATATATCTTATATCTTATATCTTATATATATATATATATATATATATATATATATATATATATATATATATATATACTAGCAAAGGTACCCGTCGTTTACTGGGTTCAAATACAGCCTACAGAAAATGGACTCTGATTTATGAAAGTATGATAGGTTATGAAAAGGAACGGTTGTAAAGAGATAGCTTCGAATTTGGGGGTATCAAACCAAAGCAAAATATGATGAAAGTAAAAATAAAATAGATTAACCCCATAATTTATTATACCATACCTGTTCACATAGAAACACTTATCACAATATTCTGTGGATCTATATTAAAAAAAAACCTTGTTAAACTTTGTGATATATTTCCATTCTATGGAGGTCAGGCGCGAACGAAGACCCCACAATTTTATTATACCATCCCTATTTAAGTTAAAACATACTTATCAAAGTATTCCTATGTACAACTTTATCAAAAACACTTGTAAACGTTTTGTTTTTAATTTTTTAATTTTTTATTTCCATACTTTGTGAACCAGGATCAAACATACCCATTCCTGTGTCTCGATACATCTATCATTATATGGAATCATTATTTTAAAATAGTCAACCATATAGGAGCCTATTCGTGACCAGACACATACACACATACACACACAGACATCCAGGTTTATATTATAGATATAGTCGTGTGACAGTCGTGTTTTACATTTCTTCTATGTTTTTCTACGCACATCTTATCTTTCTTGTAATAATATTATTTGAACTCATTCCATTTTCCTTGTACCCATTTGTGAATTATTCCACATATTTCTGCCTTTTGGATTACTTTGGACCATCTTCCAATTACGCGATTCCATTGGATTTTACTTGTGGAAATGGAAATTTAACCAACTTTTTTGGATTCTGGATTTTTGGGTTTTACCCTTATTGGATATTTTACGCTTCACCAGATTATCCATTTACGTGAAATCACTTTTTTCTTCACCCTATTTCCTCTGCTTAACTATTCGTTACCAAGTAAGATCTATGACTTACTTGTAGTTTCATTAAATACTTTTGCAAGCAAAATCCGATCCCGCATTTTGCTAAATCCTACCCTCTGATGAGAAGGAAAATATTTCTTCGAAACTCCGCGAATTAAGGACTATCCACTTATTTTGTGCTTCCTTTTTAAAATTAAATATTTTTTAACTCTTTTCGAAAGTACTTTTTAACATGTTTTATTAACTACTTGTTCTTATATATATATATATACACACACACACGCACATATATATATGTGGGTGTGTATATATATATATATGTGTGTGCGTATATATATACACACACACATATATATGTATATATATATATATATATATATATATATATATATATATATATATATATATATATATATACCGGGCTGATCAAAAGTCCTCTCACACTTTTGTAGTTTGGGTTTAAGTTAATATTTTCATATCTATTTTTTTTTGCATTACAGAATAAAGTTCGTGCTTTAATAAACTGATAATAGCATTTACAATTATTTGATATCGCATGCAAAATGGAAGCAAAAAGAATTTAAATTGCTGCTCTAATACGTGCATACCCATAAAATGATAGACATTGCAAAGCTTTTTAATGTGAGTTTTATGAAGGTGTATAGAGTTGCATGCCGTATAACCAATGGAGAAACGCTCAAGGATCGCCCCCACAAAGGGAGACCTCGAGTTGTCGAGACCAAGACGAGCAAAAAGGCTTTCAAATACAACCCAACCCTTAAGATGACACATCTCACTAATATGAAGGGGATTGCAGTGCCCATAGTCAGGAGGACTGTTAAACCAAAAGGTGGAAAGAGCTTGAAAATGATAAAAAAAAACACCCGTTGACGGTTGGGATAAAAAAGAAGCGCCCTGAACGCAGTAAAAAGCTTCTCATAAAAATCAAAAGCCATGGAAACCGAATCACTATTTTTAAGGACGAAAATACCTTAACCGTCGATTCTATCGTCAATATCACTATGACAGAATAGTGTCTTTCTGTCAAGATGTCTCTAAAGTGTTTAATGTCTCTACGACAAAACTTCCGGCGTCAGTTATAATGTTTTGAGTTGTTTCTTCAAATATGGATGCCTTCAGTGTGGTTCCCCACTGGACATCGACTTAACGCCCGTTACTATAAACATGTCGGATCAAGGGGATCGTCAAAAAGTCCGATTATATCTTTCAACAAGATGGGACACCATTGCGCACCGCCAAAATCGTTCAGGATTGATTGAAGTAAAACACCAATTTTTGATCGAAGGATTTTTGGCCTTTGCAATCACTAGATTTGAATGCATTGAACTACAGCATCTGGACGCATGTTGTGAGCAAGGTGTTCAAGTGTCGTCACAGTAGCGTAGTAGTATTGATGCCGTGAACCACACGTGGTCCTCAATGAGCAAGGAGTACATTCGTAATGTCTGTCAGGGATTCAGACTACGTTTGAGCGGTGTCATTAATACACTGCTGATAAAAAAATTAAGATCACTTAAAAATTTTTAAAAAGAGACAATTTTAAGGTTAGATTTTAAACTCTTCCGACTTAAGGTTACTAATGCTACAATCTAAAAGGTTATGGAAACAAAAAGGTACATTGAAAAAATTTTATTTAAAAATTTGCATTTTTATTAAATTAGGCTTTGTACACATGGTCAAATTTATAAGACCAATGGTATAAATTGTTAGATTTATGGTTATTCTAATGTTTTTAGTTCCGTTAGAGATTAGCAAACCACTGTGTGAAGGTGTTACCATACCTAAAGCAAGAAAACTAACCGAAGTTGAGCGTTCTCGAATTCTAGGATTCCATAATTCTATCGAGCGATAGCAGCTAAGGTAAATCGCAATAAAAATGTTATTTGCAACTTTTGAAACACTGAGAATTATTGAAAAGCAAAATCCTTAGGAAGCCCCCCCCCATTTTTTTTCCTGCATTTAGTAGGAGAATCAGACGGGTTGTTATGAATGATAGATGACTTTCTAGTCAAATTAAGGTGGTAACAGATGCAAATTGCAGTCCAATAACCATCAGACGACACTTACAACAAAAAGGCATGGTAAATAAAAAGTGTAAACAAATTCCTAGATTGCCTCCACGTCAGAAAGTGGACCGCGTAAGATTTGGTCATGAATACCAAACCTGGGACGTTGAGAAGTGGAAGAAAGTCCTGTTTTCTGATGAGAAAAATATTCAATTAAAATGGTCCAACGATATTGTTATGACAAAAAAATATCCTTTGAATTTTTTTCCACACGTCATAGTGGTGGAGGGCCCGTACTGGTATGGAGTGCTTTTTCTTACAGAGGGACGATGGAGCTCTAGATGGTGCAGGGTCTTCAGACATCAGTTGATTATGTTAGCATGCTACAAAAAGCATCTTTTGTCTGGGTCATCGTTTGTCTGGGGATGGATCGTTATTCCAACAGGATAATGTTGCAATCCACACTGCAATATGGACCTTGAACTTTCTACAAGAAAATATAGTCCATCTCTTAGGACATCCTGGATGCTCACCGGACTTGAACCCAATTGAAAATGTTTGGGGATGGATAACAAGAGAGGTTTATCGAAATGTCAAACAATATTAAACAAAAAATGAACTTCGTGAACCATCTTCAGAAACTGGAGCAGGATCCCCCACACTTTAATGAAAATCCTTATTTCTAGCATAACCAAAGAATTTTTGAAGGCATCAAAAGCAGTGGAGGTAGAACTCATTATTAAGTTTGATTGTTGAGTGTTTTCATACACTTTTCATAGACATTTTGTACAATTTAATAGAATTTTTGTCTCTGGTCTTATAATTTTGATCATGTGTAAAAAGCCTAATTTAAAAAAAAATCTAAATTTAAAAAATAAATCTTTGGAATGTAGCTTTTTGTTTCCATATCCTTTTAAACTGTAGTATTGGCAACCTTAAGTCGGAAGAGTTTAAAATCTATCCCTAAAAAAAGTTTTTTTTAAAAAGATCTTTAAAATCAGCAGTGTACTGATGGAGGTCATATTTAGTAAACATACTGTTCGAAGGTCATATTACACTATTTAATGATTTTGTTTTCTTTACCATATAAAAAGTAAATCAATGCAACTTAAAATAAAAATACAAAAAGTGTAACAGGACTTTTAACCAGCCCGGTATATATATATATATATATATATATATATATATATATATATATATATATATATATATATATATATATATATATATATATGTATATACATACATATATATATATATATAAATCTAGCAAAACTGGTAATTTATAAAAACCTCCCCATCTTAAGAACGGCGTTCGAATAGACATCTCCAACATCCCCATGATTAGAAAAGCTTTAAGAGTAGACAAATTCCTTTTTGTTTTTGAAGGGGTGGAAAAATAATTCCCCCAAAATTTAATCATGGTAATCGTTGTTGGCATACCCACCCGCAAACGCAAAAAATGGGAGGTGGCAATGTCGGTTTAAGAGAAGTAGATTTGTTTATCGCGCACCCAGTGAATTAAAGTGCCTACTATAGGTCTTTCTATCTGTATAATACTTGTCTCCGCAAAATTTTAATGAGATTTTCTTAATCAACATAGTCTCAAACCTATAAAAATCGTCATTCTAAAGAGAGGCATGGAGGTGGACCTAATGTACAAATTTTCTTCACACCCATAAAAAGCTAACGTGTGTGCAATGTCGAGAATCTAGTAGATGTTATTGCCGAAACCTTTTTTTTATTCTGCGATGATCGTAATAGATTTCGCAGGTTTAAATAAAGTATATTAAAATAAAGTACATAAAAACGTAACTATGCCTAACAAATATAATTAATTACTGGAACAAATGTACAAACCGAGCGAAAGAGAGAGAGAGAGAGAGAGAGAGAGAGAGAGAGAGGAAATAAATGTTTGTGGTTTTTTCTTCGGCATTGCCGTGGAGAAATGTAAAAACGTGAGCGAGAGAGAAAGAAAGAGCCCAAGAGAGAGAAAGAGCGAGCGAGAGAGAAAGAGCGAGCGAGAGAGAGGGGTTGGAAGAATATATACAAAGAGAGATAGGAAGCAAGAGAGAGAGAGAGCGCGAGAGAGAGAGAGAGAGAGAAAATACAAAATGCCGTTAGATGTAAGAAAATGAACGAAGCAATTTAGTAAGAGGGAAAGTAGGCGTGATTGCGATGCCATATTTGAACATTAGCGTTTGTTTAGCATGCTAATACCGTTAATCCAGAATGTAGCGGTCAATCAATCAGATTGAGCGGAATTATTTTGAAAAGACTTTATTATTTTTGAATCGGAAAAGGGAAATACTATGTTATGTCTAGGAGTTTATGTCCCAATTACGAAGGGTGTAACCTCATATCTGTCAAAAGTGCAAAATTCCTCCTGGTCATAACTTGCAGGAACATTTAATATTTAAAGGGAAAAATAGGAACTACTTACTCTAAAGATGGTCGCGATGGTGATGATGTTGCTCCTAGGATATAATGTAGGATTTAATTATAACGACTAAATGTGTATAAAATGGCGTTTTAAAGTTACATAAGATAATGCCTAATATTATAGACAAATTTGGATGTGCAATCCCTTGTTGCAAACCTACGATACTTTTTTCTAGAGATGAATTTCTGCAATCCAAATATATGGAGATAATTGTCTATTTGGAGTTTTCATTTTTTGTCGTTTCTAATTGTAGAGTTCTGGAATATGTATTCTGATGAAGATAAATTGCTAACAATAAAGATCTATCGCCTCGAAAATGACACTAAGCATAAACTTTTGTAACCGTTGAATTTTCGGTATTAGAATAACTGAATATATAATAATTTTATTAATTTTTAAATTGTAATATACATATATAATTATAAATACTAAATTTTAATATCTAAAGACACTAGTGTACATCCTTCTGGAATCCTCAGTGCAAGAAGATATGGCTGCTACTGGTAATGTGATTTCAACACTACAATGAAGCTATCTCTGTCTCTATTACAAGTAACAAACCACAGGGGCACCGTAAATCACGTCGATATTCAATAAAGTCATAAACGTTATACAGGAACCGTCTACAATGATCGACCGACTAAAGTGTCGCTATCTTGCACGCGGCCAAATGACATTTGAACAGACAGTGCTCAACTGTTAAGAAACTTTCTTCTTAATAGGGCGTAAATAGTTTTAATTATAATTATTTTTAATACCCTTTCTTGTTAATTATTTAATCTCTAGCTATACGAAAACAGAAATTTTATGCCTACACACTATTTAATAATTATATCTAATATTATGATAATAAGTTTTTCAATACGCGATCTCTTCTAATTCATGAAAAATATTTTTACTTTAATTGGCTCTCAGAAACTAACACGTTTTAGTGTAATTAAATTTAATTAACTTATTGTTTGAAATGTAAGCTACATAAATATTAGAATATATTCCTCTTATCATTAGGCATCTCCTGTCAAGTTATCTCCCTCGCATCTCACTGAATAAATTCTTTATTATTTTTTTAATTAATTGTTCTTTTTACCTAATTAGATTGTCACTCATGAATAGAAATCTTTTACGTTTGATCTTTTCACCAGGAATGGAGGATGTTATCTAGGATTCATATCTTTTTATCTGATTTTCCGCTAACTTCATAAAATCTCTTAGACCCTTTACGGTGATTTCAACCTTCTTGCTTGTTTTCACTATTATATTTGCTTGATAATTTTCATGACTAACGATTTCAAATACTAGATCTTCTATGTGCTATTTTCCCGTATCTTTTCTCCGGATTGCCTTTTGATTGTGTTCATTCGAGTTTCTGATGAGAAATGTTGGAGTATACATCCCAGAATGAACATGGTTAATTACGAGCCCCTAAAAGCACGTTTCAACTTTATTTTCTTCTAAAATTTCTACCAGTATTAAATAATAAAAATATATAATTTTGAATTTAATACTTTCTGCGCGTTACTATGCCCCTGTGCCCTGTGTTAGAGGTACGTTTAGGGGGTTATTACTCAACAGAATGCATTGGTATTAAATCTAACAAAAAATATATAATCAAAGAGATAAAATTATTAGAGAAAAAAACGATTAACATAAATAGATACTAGAATCGATACATACTATTTTGAAAGATATGAAATATACATAAAGTAAACGTTGTAGTAAGAGTAAAGAATACGAAACTGCCAAGGAAGGGAATAGTATGGCAAATGGTACAGATTCATTTCCTATCGATTTTTAAATTAATATGATAAAAGTGTGCACAGTCAAATTCTGGGTGTAAACAGGTAAAGAAATTAGTCCAGGAAGCTAGATAATCTAATTAAGGATGTTTATGCATGTTTAGGAAAGTGAAAAGTGAAGGAATTAAGAGAAATGTATCTAGGTTAAATGTTAAATAGGGAAAAATAACTAATTAACTGTAATCAAAATTGAATAAATGTGCTACAAGAATATTACTAGCTATGGGTGGAGAATTTGAGAACAATTTGACTCCTGTTCGATGTGATTTCGTGGATTATATATAAGACGTACTTCTACAAAGCACATCTGTTTGGTATTATATGCACACTTGTATTATTGTGAAAATTAAATTTGTGATTTAAAATTAGCATGTGTGAGACAAAACCGTTTTCGTTTCTCTTCATTTTAAAGACCTATTGTTTCCAAAAATTTTTTTGTGAGAGGATACAGTGTGTCACTAATGTAGAAATGTAAAGACGTTTGTTGAAATTAGGGTTTCGAGTTATTTAACAGTTTTATTGTAAGTGAGATGGAATGTGTAGTAAATATTATTGTGATATATGCTCGTAGGTAAGATAATTAGCCTATGAGGAGGATAAGAAATAGTTAACTTTTTGTTTGGTGTAATATGCATAATGCCATTCTTCAAGCTTGTAACGTAAGATGTTTCGTGTATTTAGAGTTTGTAGGGATTACTTTATATTTATTTGATACGTATTTTAGTCTTCAAAATCTAATGACTTTAATATATTAAATTATTGTGAAAGCCAGTTTTATTATGTAGTATACGAATAGTAACTTATATAGTAATTTGTGTTAAATGTTTTCGAACACAATTCATAAGCTGGGTGTTGTTTTTTTATGTATTAGAATATCGAAAATTTGTTAAAATTAGTTGAAAGTAATTCGACATTATTAAGAATGAGCTCTGCTTTTATATTATATTATATTATATATATATATATATATATATATATATATAGAACACCTTATATAATAAAATAATCAGCCAATAAATTACATAACAAAAATACACTCATTTTTTTTCAGTTACACATCAATATGTGAATTATAACGGATATATTTGTTCCCAAAAGAATATGAATTACATCATATTTTAAAAAATATATTAACGGCTATATGAAAACATCTTACTCTCTTTCACAACGGTATGCCATTTTTTATTCCAAGGACTTTTTAAATATTTGTACTGGTATTTTGTTTTCTTTATTTCATTCATCCAAAGGATGTCTCGAAATGAAGACGAAGCGTTGATGAACACGGAACTAGGTTTGTTCCTTTTTTATTTCTCTCTCTCTCTCTTTCTCATATATATATATATATATATATATATATATATATATATATATAAATTAGTATACCTGTCTGTTATGTGTTTGTTAACAATTATATATATATATATATATACATATATATATATATATATATTAGTATTAGGTTGACGAGAAAGTTCTTGCAGAAGTTTTAATTTTGATTTCAAATACGTATTATAAAATAAGTTTTCGTTCTAACACTTTTACATTGGATATCTTTTTAAAGAGCGTTTTTCACTTTATGTAATCGTGTAAATTGCAATCTTTTTTAAAGAAATAAATTCCCATTAGGAAACGTCGAATATAAGATGGAAAGAAGCAAATTCGAATAATTTTTTTATTTCAATTCAAGCTAGGCAGAAAAGCTGCTGAAACAACTCGTGTTATGAACGAAGCGTTTGGCCCAAGAACCTTTATTGAACGCAGAGCACAATAACGCTTTAAGAAATTTGGAAAGACAAAAAACTTGATAAATGTGTAACTCACGAATTGAACGACAACCAAAAGAAATGCCATTATTAAGTGTCATCTTTCCTTCTATGACGCAACAAGAATTAGCCGTCTTTCGACCCAGATGTGACTTGTAATGAAAAGTGGGTTCTTTTACGATGACTTGCGACACTCCACCCAGTGAGTTAGACACCGACGGAGCTCCACAACACTTCCCAAAGCCAGAGTTGCAGCAAAAGAATCCATGCTTACTATTTAGTTGCGATCGATCTAATCTGTTACAGGTTTTTGAATGCAGGCGAAAATATTACGGCGGAGGTACTGTCAGCAAATTACTGAAATCATCCGAAACTTCGACAACAACACCGAGTATTTATCAATAGGAAAGGGCAAATTCTTCTCAACGACAATTATCAACCGCACATTTTAAAACCGACTTGCAGAAGTTGAACGACTTAAGCCTCGAACCTATGCTTCATCATCTGTACTCTCCAGACCTCTCACCTATCGACTACCACATTTTCAAGCATCAACTTTCTGCGTGAGAAATGCTTCAAAAAGCTAAGCGTTATCAAAAACGCCTTCAGCGACTTCATCACCATAACGATGCAAGATTTTTCCGTTACTGACATGAACACACTTGTTTTGCATTGACAAAAATACGTTGATTCTGATGATGGGGTTTTCGATCAATAATTTTTTTGTATGAACCGAGATATGTTCATATAAATTTAAATGTTTAAAATCGCAAGAACTTTCTAGTCAACCTAATATTCGGTGCTGTTTGAATTTTATCTTTACTTTTACGGTACTTTTTTTAATATTGGTGATGACCCTACTTTTTAGGGAAAAGGAAAAACTGAGTAATGTCTTGTTGTACAGGTATATAATTTTAAAAGCACAGCTCACATCCCAATCCACAAATCGCATCAAACTGAGGCGAGACATCATTCAAAATCTTTCCATATCCGTTTTCTAAACCTTTTAATAATTTCGATTTAATTTTCGACATAGGATGCGCACCCCTTTCTAATGCCTGCAGTTTGAAATTCATTCACCAACTTTTATTCCTGCAGCTTGTAAAAATTCGAACTATTTATTCATGAAACCTCTTTCTACCACTCTCCAATACAAAAACAACTGTTTCGCCACACTAACATTTTTCTATTTTTTCTTATGGATTTTCTTTGTGCATAGTTGATTTTATCAGTTATTATAAGTTTGTAAATTCATTCCTTACTTTTTTCACTCTGATTTATTTTACTGTTACTCTATTTGTTGTATTTAGTATTTAGGTTCGTTGACTTCACAAGATTTTATTTTTGTCTCGTCATTTGACTAAATAGCTGAAGCTCATATACGAGGTCTTTATATATACCTGAAATCGTTTATGTTAAGGTATAGAATTTTGTATTCTAAGGCAGGAACATAATTCTATCGATTTTAGGTCTAGTTACTTGTCCGAGCTGATATGATTTGAAAGTATTCGAAATTCGCGATTATGACAGTGCATCACTTTTCAAAATGTCTTTTTTTAAGAATAAATATTCACAACATTTTTGAAAAAGAATAGGTTTTGAACACAAATCTATTTTTGATTTCAGAAAAAAAAAAACTTGTTCCACAAAATATCAATCGTTAATCATAGCAGCTGTGAATTGTAAAAGACAAGACGAAGACAAAGAACAGCGTTTTCTGTTGGGTAGTCGATCTGTATACAAGTGTCGTATTGTTAGCAGGCAGAGAGCAAATTCCTCCTCATGTTGGACACGAAAAAATCAATTGTGCGAGTACTGAAATATTCAATACTTTTATTGGACGATTCTAGTTTCTGATTGGTTGCTAGTAAAACGTAGCTACATTTGATTGGCCAGTTCCTACCGCCAGTGTCTATAAGCACAACTTTCAAACTTTCTATAATCATAACCCAGATTAGACTCGTTGTAATTGTGGGGAAAAGTCTCCTTACTACTTTACTTGCTTGGAGACTACTGTAAGAAAAGTACCAGTCAAGAATCCGCCCTTAACACTCAGGACGACAGGTGTGGGACCAGGAGCTGGCCCAGTACCTGTCGGACTGCGGTACGCCGTCTACATATTACCCAGAAGGTTCACCCTCCCAGGCCTTACCACACGGCTATTTGGTGGAGTAAGTTCATTGCTTACTGCCTGAGGCGCCTCGACCGTGAAAAACTGACGGGGATGCTCAGGCAATTTTTGCTAGACAAGAGTGTTCTTCATTAGGGGAGCTTGCTTGTCACTCCACTTCCTTGTCCTTTTGCCAGAGAATACTGAGGTGATCAGCGTTTAAATATCTACCCCCAACATTACACTCGTTGTAATTGTAGGGAAGTCTCCTGGCCGCTGCTCTGCTTAGTAACTAGGTAGAAAAGTACCAGGCAAGAATCCGTTCTTAACAATCAGCTCGACAGGTGCGGGGCCAAGACCTGGTAAGTACCTAGTGTCTGTCAGACTGAGGTACGCCGTCTAGGTATCACTCAGGAGGTCTACCCGCCCAAGCCTTGCCATCCGGCTTTCGGGTAGGGTAAGTTTATTGCTTGCAGCCGACGGGTATGCTCAGACACCTTTTACCAGGCAAGAGTGCCCCTCCTTTAGGGGAGCTGGTGACAACCCACTTTCTTGGCGTTGTGTCACGTAATGATGTGGTGGGCAGCAGTTAAATATAGAAATTATGAACATTATAGAAAAATATTGCAACAACATAAACGATTCAATATAATTTAATGGGATTTATTTTAGACTTTTATTTAATGATGAAGAAAATAAATAGCAAAATGAAAAAGCAATATTATAAACTGAAAATAAATGTAAATTAAAAGGAACATGCGGCGTTCATACGGAACTACAAGAGTGTGTATTCATCTACTGTCGTTTAAAAGATACAAATTTAACGGCTTACCAACAAAACGACAATGATGGGAGCATAAATGATGAAGATGAATGGAACTTTCGTGTAATTCTCCCAGCAGCTTTTCATGTGATAAGAATGCATGACGGACGACCAAATAATAGTTATCAATAACGGAATTCCTGTAAAAACAAAAACTATAATTAATTTAAATTCATTTATAGTTGGATTGGTCTCAGTTTTGTCGGTTACTAGTGCGCAGTGCATTATTTAATCGATTTCAACTAGTTTGTCATAGTTTCGTAAACTTGAAAAAATATTAGCTGAAAGAGAAGTAAAATTACATTTTGTTTAAAATATGTTGTACTCAGTGAGGGTCATCAGATACAGATATTGACACTTACCAGTGCATACTGGTAAGGTTAAAATTTTATTACATTTAGAGAGGAACAATTATTTTCTGTTTTTATTTTTTGTATCTCATTAGTTTTAGAGTTTTTTTTGGAAGAGCGAGTTTAGGAGCACATTCCTTCATTCATAGAGTCTATCAAACTGTAATGTACTCACGTTACTCTTCGTGTTACCTAGAAAATATATTCTATATTTCATAATGATCGGTATATTACTTTACGAGTTAATCAAATATATATATATATATATATATATATATATATATATATATATATATATGTGCAACGTTGTCTGTGTGTGTGTGAGTTCCTTCGTTATAGACTCAAAAACGGCTTGACCGATTTTATGAAATTACACACAGAGGTACTTGCTGTGACTGGCAGCTAGGTTTTTCATCGAAATGTTTCCAACAAGTATCGGCAACTGATAATCGCTATGTATTATTTACGTATGCAAATGAAAATGACCGGCCATTTTTCCAGGTCATTGCTTAGCGACGATCCAGACCGACACTTACTACGTATTTATGTTATGGAATTGTTCGTACTACTACTTCACACTTCACAGCGCACGCACAGACGAACACACGAACATTACAGCGTGTTTTTCTTTCTTTCTTTTTCCTTTTTGACGACGTTACTTCTTAACGTTGTTCCGTAAACTGAAAAGACGTTTACTGATACAATTGGACAATTTACTTTATTAACAGACGGTAATACCTCAGTTACAGTATGAATCCAACTTAACAGTTTCTTATATTTTAAAATAGTTCTTCCTTTTCTCCAGTTACCTGACTCTAATTAACATTTGAAAAAAAACAATTATTTATACAAATACAAATTCATTAAGTTTCTAAAATGATTTTTTCTTTTACTAACTAATCAAAGCAAAACACTCCCCACAGCAAAATAAAACCACATTGTTTATACATTACTTATGCATTTACAAACACTTATTTAAAATTCTCTCTTTTCTCATTTAATCTTCTTATAAATTCGATTGAGATTTTTTTCAAAACTTTATTTTTTACATATTTATTTTATCTTATTCTTCGTAAGCATAAAATGACATTAAATCAATCTCCGACCAAGGTCGGGTAATATATATATATATATATATATATATATATATATATATATATATATATATATATATATATATATATATATATATATATATATATATCAGTTAGACAAGAAATTTCTTGCGGTTTTATTTTTAAATTGAGATTTTTTTTTTTTTTGTACACAGTGATCACCACTTATCAAGGCCCGGAAGCCACTCAGGGATAAGGGTTATTGCAAGTACATCACGTTAGTGAGGAGATTTTATGAAGTGTTTAATAATTTTGTTAACATTAGACTTGAAGACATCCAAGTTGTAGTCCGGAGGGAAGCAGGCAGACGGAACAGAGTTCCACAGGCGTGCAGTTCTAAGAAAGAAGCTTTGCTCATGAAATCCGCGTTTTGATTTAGGCACAGATATAGAGTGGGGGAAATTTTTTACAGTGGATTCAGCTAGACGGGTGTTTTTCGTGAAAGATTGAACATATCTCGGTTGAAACAAAATATTATTGATCAGAATAAGTACCACCAGAATGGATACAATTTTGCCAACGCAAAACAAGTGTATTTATGCCAGTAACATAAAAAATCCTGCGTTCTAGTTGCGATGAAGTCGCTGAATGCCTTTTTGATATCGCTTAGCTTTTTGAAGCATTTCTCACGCAGAAAGTTGTCGAGAAGCTTGAAAAGTGGTAGTCAGTAGGTGCGAGGTCTGGGGAGTATGGTGGATGAGACAAAGTTTTGTTGCCAATTCTGCAGGATCGGTTTAGCAACATGCGATCGAGCACCGTCGTTGAGGAAAATTTCTTTTCTCTTTACTAATGTTAGGCGTTTTTGTTGAAGTTTATGATGCATTTTATCCATTTGTGTACAGTACTTCTCTCCTGTAATGGTTTTGCTTGCATTAAAAAGAACTGTAATGGATGAGACCGGTCGGCATGACCTTCTTTTGCTGCAACTTTGGCTTTGGGTAGTGTTGTGGAGATTCGTCGACGTCCAACTACTGAGCGGAGCGTCGTCGTAAAAAGCAAGTTAAAAAAAAAAATGCAAACACCACAATTTAATGATTGATTGTCAAAACTAAGATAATTATTGGTTAAAGTCCAGCGACCTTATTGAAAAAGAAACCCAACATGAATTACAAGGAATAAAGTACCTGTTTATTGGAACTGGCAAAGGTTAGATATAGGATTAAATACCTCTTCACTGAATATAAAAAAGGTTCATAGTTAGTGTTTGTAGGTTGAGGCTAGGGTTTCACAAATAGTTATATAATTAAACCGAAATTAGTATCAGGGCTCGATTAGCGATTTAGACACAAATACATCCGCCCAGTTGAATTCTTGTGCATAATTGTTATCCAGACTAATTGACACATCTTCACCGCCACCAACAATAAAGGTATAAATAAATACATCATTGTGGCGCCATAAAAACAGGGTTAATTTCTTTTCTCTTTTATATAGCTGCCACGGTAGTCGTAGTGATGAAATAGTTGATTGATATCAGTGTAACGTTGTACACTTTTACACACAGGACCCACACGTTGTATGCAGTTTACGCCGCAAGGAACATAGGACAAGTAATAACTCGACTCCTTTTTTTGTAATAACGATATTCATTTCCTCATTCTCCCGTCAGGCATGACTTCTCGTTACGGTTGTGACGCCTTTACGTGATCGTTCTCTCTAATGTTCTCTTTCTCCTTTTTATAGTCTTTTTTTCTTGTTCCTGTGGCATTATCTCGCATTTTGTATGCATTTGCATACGCACGTCTGCGCTCTGTTACACTAGGAGTCGAATCGTATTACGGGAGAAACATTAGTGATTTTTAATGAAAATGAAAAATACTGTCTGTGGTTATTCAATATGGATATAAAAAAAAAAACAACCAT
This sequence comes from Euprymna scolopes, assembly GCF_053919585.1. Taxonomy (NCBI): domain Eukaryota; kingdom Metazoa; phylum Mollusca; class Cephalopoda; order Sepiida; family Sepiolidae; genus Euprymna; species Euprymna scolopes. The sequence continues at coordinate 54,092,141 of NC_136493.1, read as the reverse complement.
GATATATCTATGGTATTGAAAAGTCATTCTATATATTGAAAATCTTGTAATTTATTCATGAATAATATTTTTTACAAAAAGAAACAAATATGAGAACAGCATTTATAATGTGACCTTTTATTAAAAATTCAATATATCCACTACATTCCGCCTTTATTTTCTGAATGCAATCGGAAATCGTATTAATCAATCTTTTTAGAAACTCTTGTGAAATGGTAGAAAATTCATGTAGGCGCATTTCAAACTCTTCTAATGTAACTGGCTTCGCAGTGTAAACTTATTCCTTTGTCCAATATCAAAGAAAAAATGTCGCATAGTGTAAAATCAGGGCTTCTAGCCGGCCGTTAATGTGGATCGCATCGTCCTACCCATTTTCCAGGAAAGTGTATAGCTGAATAAACGCTAGCATTCCACAAGAATATGAATTCTCTTAATAAACTTATCCCGTTATTATAAATTTTACTATGAATCTTCTAAGCATAAGAGCTGTTAATGTTGGCTATATTTAGTTTACTTAAGTTTCATAAAAAGAGCCAGGGGAAGGTAGAATCCCTTGGTGAAAATTCACACACCTATTATATTTTTGTAAAATTATATGTATTTTTATTGAACACCAATATTTCGCAAATTTTAGCTTCCTTAATTGGTTTATAGGGTATAACTACCCATTAAAAATTAAATATTTCAGATTTGCATTGATATAATTTATTTAATTGGCTTAGTTTCTAAGTTTTTTAAGGTTACTTTAGTGAAGTTTTACATTTGAGACATTGTCTAGAATCAATATAAAGTAATGATTTGGATTCAAATTGAATTAAGCATTCTAGGCATAATGTTAAGTAATATTGTATTATGATTTTTAATTTTCATAAGTGGCCATAAACGTCGTGTAAAACGATTGTGTTTGGGAAATTAATTTTACCTGTCTTATGACGGATATTTTTCTAGTTCGATATGAAGTTCATTTGGAAGTAAAATGAAACAATAAAAAATAAATTTCATCTCAAAGCGGAATTTATAGGAAGATTATATATAATTTATTTTTTATCGGTTTCATGTAGGAAATATAAATTAATGATACTTACCCCAACCAATAAAATAAAACAGCTTGAAAGGTGCTTTCGTGTTAAAGACCGACACGACAATTCGATTATGAAGAAAGAGGCCTTCGACGAACATCCAGAAAATGTTTGCTAGAGCACTGTATTGCAGTAATGTCGTCACCAGTTTACAAAGCCATTTCTGCAAATTTTGAGAAAATACTCAATTGTCATCTCTTATAAAACATGATATATCTATAACATATAATTATCATTTAAATATTTAAAAAAATATTTAAATAATAAATTAATTACAAATAATACGCCTCAAAATGTGGGCCGACTAGAATATAAGAAAAGGGCAGATAACCTCTCCCTTTAAAGCAGCGGGGAAGTAATAAAAATACACCACAGAATCGCTTATAAAAAATAAATAAATAAACAATATTATTATCATGGCTGTAGTAGATTTACTGACGACATTATATAAATAAATGATAACAAAGTATTTGAAAAAAAAATAACAACACCAACAACAAAAAAAAACAACTAAATATTTGATATCTCCAAAAGAGTAAGAATTAACTTGTAAACACAGAAGAACACAAGCTACATTTTCGTAGATGAGGGTTGCAATGTTAATTTATTAACTGTTTGTTAAAACAAACTTTTCCTCATTTAAAATAGTTCGTATGCGCATAAAAATAGTGCGTGCCCTATGTATATATTTTTAGGGCAGCATTATGCCCGAGGGTTTGAGAATAGCTCGGGTTACTTTAAAATTAATAAATGTTATACCTTCAGTTTCAGTTGTAGGAATAAGAATGATTTAATAAGGGGGTGATGAAAGTAAAATATTTACACAGTTGAATAAAGCATTAGTTAATCAAATAAAACTAATCAAAAATGAAATCCAAACGTACAATCTCATGTAATTATCTACATATAGTTGTACTTTTATGCATTTTAAAAATTAATACATCTGTATATCTATAAAAGTGAACGTGTCTGTCTGACGGTGTGTCTGTCTGTCTGTGTACATTTCCACACGCAATAACTCTGTCGATTTTCCGTCTACAGACTCGAAATTTGATATACAGGGTACTGAGATTTGGGAAAATCTTTGTAATCTGTTTTCGGCCAGAAATTTTGCTGTTAAGACGCCAAAGTCCAACGATTTGACCTTTAAGAACTCTACTAAACTCCTTCGCCAATTTTGGGTATAAACAATTGAAATTTTAGATATAGGTTCCTTGGACATGAATTTAACTTACAAACTTGATTTGAGTTCAAAACAATACATATAAAGGGGTTATAATAGGGGTCAAAATTAAAAAGAATTTTGACCTCTGCGGTCTCTACCAAATTACTCAGACAATTTCTGGTCTAAACATTTTAAATTTTATATAAAGGGTCTTCAGAGATAGGGCAAGCTTTTAATCGGTTTGTGTCGAAAGTTTGAGCTATCAATATATAAATGTATGTATGTATGTATGTATGTTTGCATGTCTGCCTAAAACTTTTGACAGAGGCGACGGATTTTCACAAGATCAGTGTTGTTTGAAGCTCGACCTTCAGACGACAAATACCGAAAAATTGGCTAAAAACATTAATATCCTCACCCTAAACTGGGCACTTTTCTACAGGGAGGGGTCGCTTTTTTCGCCGATATTTTCGAAAGTCATCCTCTTTTTTCGATTGCCTAGCCTTAATTTAACCCTACATTACTCCCATTTTGACGGTGGTCGTAACAGCAAAGACGTCACGTTTTTTCTCGTTCTTTTCATCCTTCACAGTACGGGTTCGAGCCTACCTTCCCGCTACCACTTTTTTTTTTGCTCAACATGCACCTCCAAACACCCGGGCACCGCCGGGTTGAAATGCAATGATGTCAATAGATATATAAAATATTAATAACAATAGAGAAGGTCGAGTAGTGTAATAGATTCATTCGAAACATATTGGTACAGCAGATTTGTAAATAAATACTTTCCATTTTGGGGAGACGGACGGATGACACAGATAAGGAAAATCATTTTTTGGATAACATGAATAGGTTATTAATTTATTTATTGCAGACTATTATCTGCATCTTTTTTAGTTGCTGTTTCACGACGTTTCGGTCAACTATTCCTCTGGCCTTCATCAGGTGGTTACCGCGACTGGAGATCCGAATCTCCTAACTGCATTCTCAGAAATTACTGCCTTTTATAGTTATCGTCTCACCACGTGTTGGCCAAGTAAGCCTCTGGCCGGTTTTGGATAGGATTGAAACCTCTATCTTCAGACAATGCTCATCTGAAACTGTAGAGATTCAACGCTTCTATCCACTGCGCCACGGGACCCGAAGGCCAAGGGGATAGTTGGCAGAAACGTCGTGAAACAACAACTAAAAAAAAGATTAAGATAATAGTTCCTAATAAATGAATTAATATAAATAATACTCATCTCAATAATGAATTCCAATTAAATAATACATATGAATAGGTTAGCCTAATTCGGCTGAAGCAAAGGACTAGATCCATTACATGGAACATTCTTGCTTCTGTGTTTAAGGGAGGTGGTTTTTGATCAACACTGCCGCAGTATCATGATTTATTATACCGTTTTGTATTAAATCCCCGAAATAACATAAGTGCTATTGCGAATTAAAGAAAGCAAATTGATTCAACGATTATAGGAGATTAATTGACTTACCAGCAAAATAATTTTGCACTCTCTTATACTTTTGTGGTCATCGAAATGGGTAAAATCGCCGACTTTTTAATCAAATCGATAGATTACCTGCATTAGTTAGGGAACCACTCGAAGTGCACGAGAAGGAAGCTTCACATGATTCTCCGCAGTGACTTAGTCCACAAGTCGTTGTAGTATACTATTCACTGTAGAGAATCAACTGTTGATTTTATTATATATTAGTAAATAATGTTTAAAATGCAAAAGTTAAGAACCATAATTCAGTAGTGCTCTAAACAGAAATATGCATTTCGAACGCACCCCTGTCTTATCAAAGAACTAACTATTGATATTATGAAATTATTTTTACATAGTCACTTGAGTCACAGTTTAACGTACAACAATCAACTTTGAGGGTTCAATTGTGCTAAAGACAATTTATTTAAAATGCGCCCTTGTTTTATAAAATATTTACAGCTGATTTTATAGATAGGCCTTTATGCTTGGGCAGGGTAAAACAAAAAACTTTCATTTACGTTTTTTTGCCAGTTTTTTTCTTCACATTTTTTGAAATCGAAACTGCTAATTTTCTTTTCTTTTAATAGCACAGTAAGTCTTAATTCATCATTTTTATAACATAAAAAAACGTGTATTTCGGTTAACACAAATTCTACTTTGGTATTTTTAAAACTGAATTATATACAGTTTGTTTTCGTTGCAACAGACCGTAAAACAAATCTTTCTAGACTGAGGTAGCATAAAAGAAATTCGCTGAAACTGAAATATAGTCGTAAAAAGGCGTTCAATATCCGGAGAATAGCTTCTCTTCGTATCCCTTCTGGCGAAATATCCGGTGGAGAGTTTGTCACGTACTTCTTCTTTCGGGGGGGGGTACATTGTCGGGTTTGCATTCGTTCTTTTATTTTTTAAATTTTTTGTTGGGATAACGATGAAGTGCACATATAATAATGAAAAGCTGCTCAATATTCTGAATGGAATAGACATGCTCCCAGTCCCGGGCCCGTATCGAGGCAGCGATTGAGAATGAAAACAGCTACATTAAATATATGTCAGCTCTCCTACTTGAATTGATTTTTTTTTCAATAAAAGTTTTAAAATAAATCTGTAGTGTTCTTTTGTTTAGGGCGACAAAATTATCGTAACACCATTTATATATATATAAGATTAGAGTTTTAACATTCTTAGTTTTAATGTCTTGTTTTCGGAGCAATATCTTTCTCACAAAAGAGACGTTGCAATTTTTTTTTATACTCTGCCGTTATATTAATGGAAATTCATTGACTGAGAGCAAATCTCCAGTTCCTCTTTGTAAGTCGTCTCCTACCACACCAAACAAAACATTTCCTTTCTACCTCAATGTGCTTAGCATCAAACACAATATCTTTGTACAGATCTTCCCATCTTTGGAACATATTGCCGTGTGATTTATATCTCGCAAATTGCAATTTGGTTGTCTTCAAAGCCAATGTCAGGATGTCCTCACAAATATTCAAACTAAAACTTTTATCAATAAGTGGTATCTGGCTTTGGTAAGTGTTGACTATTTATAGGTGAATGCCAAGCATATATATTTATTATATATTTATTACAGAATAGCCAAATAACATCGGAACCGTCGGTTTCAAATTCTAATATTGGATACTTTTAAGAATTTGAAACAGATGGTGCCGATGTGATCCTGATCTTCTGTGATACATATATCAATAGAATATTTCGCTAAATAAAATGTTACATACATTTTTGATAATTCTTAATAATAGAGCAGTATCCCACTAGCCACACACACACACACACACACACACACACACACACACACACACACACACACACACACACACACACACACATATATATATATTATACTTCTGTGCAACCACCAATTCTGTCTCATTCAAACAGGAAAGGACTTTAAAAATGACACATTGAGCACCCCCAGTGGACGCAATCTAAACATAGACGCACACAACATCGCAGTCAAAAAACATCTAGACAAGTTCATCATAGAAAACCTTCACAAAAACACCAATTATAATGTAACAAAGGATGAACATCAATCAATACAATCATTACGAAACAATCACTTTATAAGCATAAAACCAGCGGACAAGGGTGGAGCAATCACCATCATGAACACTAACGATTACATAACAGAAATAGACACACAACTAGCAAACAAGGAATTCTACAAATTACTCCCCACTGACCCCACTCTCGCATTCAAATCTGAACTTAGCAACCTAATTAGCAATCTAGACCATAGCACTAGAACCATTATTGAGAAATTAGTGCCAGACCATCCAAACCCAGCTGTCTTCTACACTATCCCCAAACTCCATAAACCCCCCCAAATAGTTAGCGACACACTCACGCACCTCTCACTCGGAAACACAGTAAACACTGAGGTACCGATTAACGAAACCTAAGAAACATACCGCATAGCTAAGCTCCTCAGAATAGTACCACCCGGCCGATCCATCGTTTCGGATATTGGAAACCCACAAAATACATCTCGGGGTATATAGACAATATTCCCAACCCACTGTTGTCAAACATCTCCAGTTACCTTAAGGACACCACACACTATCTACAAATTTTAAATAGGATAGGAACCATACCAAACAATGCAGTTATTGTGACTATGGATGTGTCCCCACTCTATTCCAACATCCCACATGAGGAAGGAATATCTGCGCGCAACAACTTCTTGCGCACTCAAAATCTACAAGACGCAAACATCAACGACATATGCAACATTATACAATTTATCTTAACACACAACAACTTCACATTCAACAACCAACACTACCTACAAATTAAAGGCACAGCCATGGTAACAAAAATTGCAGCTATGCCAACATATACATGCACATATTTGAACAGAAATACATTCACACTTACCACCTAAAACCACTACACTATTAAAAGTACATAGATGACATCTTTATCGTTTGGCTACAGGCATTGATGGACTTCTATCAACACATAAACAGCTGTCACAACAGCATAAAATTCACGACAGAACACTTCACCACACACATCCCATTTTTAGACCTTTTAGTAAACATCACAAACAATCACATCACCACATCACTTTACATCAAACTCACCGATGACCACGGTTACCTTAATTTTAATAGTTGCCACTATCAACATAAAAAAATCCATTACATACATCCAATGCCTACGTGTCAAACGAATCTGCTCAGACTCGATCGAGCACGAAAAACAAGTAGGAATTCTGGCCAACTACTTCCTTCATAGGAATTACCCCGTAGAATAATTAAAGAATCAATTAGGAAAGCAGAACATATAAGCAGGTTAAATTTACTCACATATAAACGTAACACATCATCCCCCAAAATACCAATTGTATTTGATTACAACAACAACACAGACAAACTCCACAAACCCTTTAAACAAGTATTCAGACAACTGCAGCATGACCCCAGCCTCAACAAAATATATAACACTCGTCCACTCAATGCAAGAAGACAGCCCCCAAATCTAAGGTCACTTCTAACATTCACAAAAATACACAGCACTTCCACACCATTAGGAAAAAAATTATGCAACAAACCCATGTGCAAAGTGTGCAAACACATTAATACTAGCGACGCATTTACAGCCCCAGGCACAAACATTCAATTTAAACTCCCTCCGCTCACCTGCGATAGTCCCAATGTAGTTTACATAATATATTGCACCAGATGCACAAAGGGTAATTACGTGTGTGTGTGGGGGGGGACAAGCCGAGAGTTCCGCTTTCGTTTCAACAACCACAAACAAACAATTAGGGACAAATCCACGCAGCACACAATAGCAATGCACTACACCTTCCCAGACCACAGCACAGACAACATGCAATGCATACTTACAGCCTCCAACTTTCGGACACAGAGAAAAAGAAGACAGCATGAAAAGAAACATTCTAAGACTTAATACACACATCTCCGGTCTCAATAAAGATTTGGGACCGCTAAATGAGTACTCTTTTCATAAAAAATAGAAAAATATCAAAGACATTTCCCCACAGGGCACAGTGAGTATGCACGGTGGAAGAACAGTTTAGCATCCTCCACTAGAAGTTAGTTTTTGTTTCCGTAAGTTCTTTTACTTCTTTTTATTTTATTTTTTCGGATTCCACACATTTCAATTTCCGACATATATTTAAGTCAATTTTCTGAGCCCCCCCTCATTCTCCCTCACAAACTCTATATACTATAGTACCCCTCTATGAAGATATACAGGATTGAGTTTATTATTATTATTATTATTATTATTATTATTATTATTATTATTATTACCATAATAGTTATTAATATCATTATTAATATCATTATTATTATTATTAGTAGTAGTAGTAGTAGTACTGTTGTTATTAACATTACTACTATGATTACTATGATTATTATGATTATTATTATCACTATTATTATTATTATTCTTTTTCCTATTGTCGCTATTATTATTATTATTATTATTATTATTATTATTATTATTATCATCGTTATTATGACTATTATTATCACTATTATTATTGTAATTATCACTAATGTATATATATATATATGTGTGTGTGTGTACACGCATACATTATTATTATTATTATTATTATTATTGCATTATTAATATTATCATCGTTATTATGACTATTATTATCACATACACGCGCACATGAATATATATATATATATGTGTGTGTGTGTGTGTGTAATTGAATTCTTTCATTTATACACGTTAGGTTGAACATCAGCGCTAAGCTCTGCATATTCTTTTTTGACCATTTCTCGATATAGCTGGCAAACTTTCTCGTGTTTATGCGAGAGAGTAGAAACATTCAACAAACGTACTAACGTTTTCAATCCACAAAGGTCGAAGCCTAGATGACAGTTCAGAACCTATCAGGTAAGCGACTTTTCTTTGAACCCTGGCCAGGAGTGAGAGGCCAATAGCAGTAGTACTAGCTCAAATATGCCAACAATACTCCATACATGGGCGAATGGTGGCCTTATAGATGTACAGGATACTTTCAAGCTTATGTAATTACTTCCGGTATGTCGCTTTCCTGGATTCTGTGAGATAGTCGTTGTTTAATTGTGACAATAACTTTATATCATCTCACATTCAAAAGTCTAATATATATATATATATATATATATATATATATATATATATATATATATACATTTGTCATCCACATACAGGGCTGTTTCGTTGTATCACAACTCATCAGTGCGGCTAGACACACACCTTTCCCCAGTTATGGGTCGAAACTACAACCGTCGAGTTGACAGTCGGCTGTTCTAGCCATCGGGCCACGAATCAGTGCTGTAAATATTTCTCCTCAAGTGTGTATTAAATCCACACCCGCCCGTCGCTTACAGTGCTCAAACCATAAGTTTGTTTACATACAAATTAATAGTGGGGTTCGCTTAATTGCTTAAATACGCCTCGGGTGAAAATATATTTGCAAAGCGCTCAACCCAAAGAGGGGCGCTTTTTATTTGCCATCCACATACAGTACTGTTTCGTTCTATCACAACTCATCAGCGCGGCTAGACATACACCTTTCTCTAGCCGTCGATCGAACCTACAACCGCCGATTTGACAGTCGGCTGTTCTAACTTGAGTGTGTATTAAATTTACACCAGCCTGTCGCTTATACACACACACACACACACACACACACACACACACACACACACACACACACACACACACACACACACACACACACACACACACACACACACACATATATATATATTATTAGAAAATTAAGTATAAAAATGCAGTTTCACGGAATCATCGATCAGCAGTTTACTTGATTATCACTGTGGCAATGCTGACCAAGGGGCAATTTTTTATTGGGGTTGATCTGGCATCAAAAGGAAATCGAAGAAGCAGTTTCTACACAACTTGCTGTCTAAATTACGTTTTGTTCCGATTGAAAGGACCTGATAACTGCTATGATTCAACCATCCATATTGGAATACATACACTAGAAAAAAGTAATTTAATCCAGAATGCGAAATTCCTGGTAATGTTTATTCAAGCAGCTGTAACGTGGCAAACAGCGTCGTAATCAATTTTATACATGTATATTCCATATATGACATGCATATACGATGTTCACGTGCGATGTAATCGTTAATTTTTCTTATGCCTATTTACGTTGTTCTACTCAATTGATCTTAGTTCCTTCTATGTTAACGAATGCAAGTTGTCCAGTACGCCTTTCCCTCGGGGTTTTCAATTAACATCTTAAAAACATATAGAAATATTTTACTATCCTTAACTTTATGTACTTGTGCTTATCTTATGATGTGGCTATTATAAGCGTATATATTAATGTATATTGCTCCAGACAAGAATGGGACTACTTGTGGTAAGGAGCTAAAAATAGTCCACTTGAAAATAAAAACAAATTCTAGCCAATGATGAGTGTTAAACAGATTCCAAATCAGAAAACAGCTCATGAAATAGGACTTCAGGGCAAAATAAGGGAAGCGAGCGTTAATAAGCTTTTTTATTTTTTTTATTTTTTACAAGGTAGTCACCACTTATCAAGGCTCGGGAACTACTCGGGGATAAGGGTTATTGCGTGTACAGTACGTTAGTATTGGAGATTTGATAAAATGTCTTTCTTAAGGGGGCGGTTCATCAGGAATTTGTTTATGTTCGACTTGAAGACATCCAGGTTGTAGTCAGGTGGGAAACAGGCAAACAGAACAGAGTTCTACAGGCTCTCACTTTTAAGAAAGAGGCTTTGTTCATGGAATCTACGTTTTGGTTTTGGCACAGATAAAGAGTGAGGGAAATTTATGACAATGATTTCAGCTAGACGGGTGTTTATCGTGAAATATTGGCGAGGGGGGGGGGACAGAGAAAATAAATCTAAGATTAATTTTCCACTCCATAAATTACTATGCAGGACGAATTTCGCTTATCTATGCGTCCTTTTTTAATTTTTGACTAATTAGCTTACTTAAACTCTCTCTCTCTCTCTCTCTCTCTCTCTCTCTCTCTATCTCTATCTCTAACACACACACACACATATTTAATTATATTTTCACTCAAACAAGGCGCAGTGTCACTTTTATGTAGGGGGATACTATCAGGGACATAAGTTGCAGTTATTCTATGTACGGAGTCGAGCAGCAGATGTCTCTGCACATTACACTTGAACTTCTGCACGCCAGTACAGTTGGGGAAGCAGGAACCCGGAAAAGAATTCTAGAGTCTAGCAGTTCTGGGGAGTAGAAGACTTTCTTACATCTAGGGATCTCTACTGTGCAGGGGTGGGACTTTTCTGTTCGTCGGGTTTGACGGGAATACCTACGTCGAGGAGATACTTGGCTTGTAATTCGTCGGACCATCTACCATAAAAATACTTGTAAAACAGACAGAGGGATGCAACATTTCCTTGGAGAGACAGAGGTTGAAGCTTAAATGACAGTTCAGCACCTATTGTTGGCGACTCTTTGTTGAGCCGTGGCCAGGAGGGAGAGACCGGTAGCAGAAGCTCTAGCCTAAATGTGACAACAATACTCCATACATGTGCGAATGGTGGCCTTATAGAAGTATAGGATACTTTCAGGTGTAAGTAACTACTTCCGGTATGTTGCTATCCTAGCTTCTGTGAAATGTTCTGTTGTTTAAGTGGGACAATAATTTAATATCATCTCAAATCTAAAAATCTAATTCATACATATAATACATTGAATACACACACAGACACACACAGACAAGGACATAGACACCGACACACACACACACACACACACACACACACACACACACACACATATATATATTAGTTTTGTTTGCTAGAAATAGATCCAATAGAGTGCTCGATTATTTAACAAGAGCACAATGCGTATTTATTTAATAAGAGTACAATATGTATGTAAGAAAAGATTATGTCAGAATAGGTTTCTAGCGTGAAGCGAACTCAAATCGATATTAAACGATATATTAGTCCATTTATATTAATAAATTAATCACTTCCGCATATTCTAATCCATGTTTGAGCTTAGATGAAGCTTCTTATAATTCTCGGACTAGTTTGCTGTTTATTATTATTATTTTTTTGTATTTGGACTAATTATTCTCATCTCGTTTTTTTTTTCACAAAATTCCAAACAAATGTCTGATTTTGACCAAAGTTAACACCTTTATACAGCCTAACATCAAAAGTGCATTTGAGAAGATTTATCACGGCATAAGCAGAAGGGCCCGGCGTCTAAAATTAATAGCAAGCTCTTTGAATAAATCAGGGGCGTGTTCTATATGGATGTTTCTGTTTAGAGCTCAACTCAACGATGATACACAGCAATGTAGACTCAAAAACACTGCGAGGAGTCATGTGATGCTTCTTGCCGGTGGATCACACAATCAATTTGATTGAAACATGGGTTGTGTTACAATAAACGTATTGAAAGTGTGCAACATTCGACGGTCTTCATTCAATTCAGGGCTAATTTGTCTCTCCCTGCTAGTGTATATATATATATATATATATATATATATATATATATATATATATATATATATATATATATATATATATATATATACAGGGTGGTCAAAAAATCAGGTAACATTTAAAAAAAAAAAACGATATTAGCAATACACGTATATTTAAGTACCATACATTGAAATATAAAATGAAACAAACATGAAATATGTTTATTTTGTTAATTGTCGTCCATTTCTCTATATCAATTGCTGGAAGCGATTAACCACTGATTGTGTAACACGTGTAATCATGTCAGCTGATATCCGCGCAATCTCCTCTTCAATAAATAACTTTAAAGACGCTATTGTATCAGGCTTCTTGCCATAAACGCTATCCTTTACATAGCCCCAAAGCCAGAAATCAAGAGGGGTAGTTTATATATTACACTCAAATATTTAAACAAATAATATTAAACGAATAGAGATTATAATGGATCATATTGTTTTTTCTACCTTTAACATGTTACCTGACTTTTTGACCACCCTAACTAATTCATTTACTCACATAAAATTAATATACGAAAGTATAGATTTATGCGTAAACTTTAAGTATTTACTTCAAAAGTGCTCAATACGTAGGTAGAGCTAGGTAGTAATTTATAAAATATATATGGCGATTAAGCTACACTGAATATTTGGCGTTTCATCCACTCTAGGATTCGTCAGGCTAGAAATAGGATTATGTAGGTGCTTAGTCTGCGATAGGTTAAAATTAATATTTTTTCCTTCCGGGAATCTAAACTGCATTCTTTATTTTTTATTTTTTGTATTTTTTTTATTCCAAGCTACTTTAGACAATATATTGGGTTTTTAGACATGTATGGCTAGGTTTCCTTCCTCTTATCTATTTGCCTTTCTGGTACCTAAGGTACTTAAGCTTTTATGCATTTTTATTCTCATAGCATTTATATGCTAGTTAACATGTCGCAGAACGGATCTTGTAATCTGAAACTTACTTATTAATAGTTTATCTTTTTATATTTTTATATTTTATTTATTTATATTTGTTTCATAAAAAATAAAATTTCATAAAATTTAGTAAAAATAGCAACCGTATTATTTTACATTTTATTATTGGTGAAGTGGTATTATCCACTGGAGAACCATGCATTTAACAGCTGTCCTGTTTTTAAATCTCCGAAACAGCTACATGGTAAGTAGCTGATGATCCCCGTTTTCTATTTACAAAATTTTACTTAAGGCTTCCTCGTTTCATCCTTATGTAGTTAAATTCTGTTTTAAAATTGAAGACTTTTGCGAAATCGGCTTATGCAAGTGCTAAGTCTATTTATATTTACAATTTTTTTTTTCATCCATATATAAATGAATTCTCTTTGGTCATTATAAACTTTTTAAAAATTGGATTTTGGCAGTGCTTAGTCTGTGGTAGGTTAAAATGATTTTTTTTCCTCCCGAGAATCTAAACTGCATTTTTAATTTTTATTTTTGCATTTTTTTTATTCAAAGCGTCTTTAGACTAATATATATATATATATATATATATATATATATATATATATATATATATATATATATATATATTTATATATATAAATATATATATATATATTTATATATATATATTTATATATATTAATTTTATTTATACAAACATTAATCGCTACATATGAGCATACATGTTTCTGTAATCCCCCAACGTGGGTGATTACAGAAACATGTATGCACATATGTAGCCATTAATGTTTGTATAAATAAAATTAATATACCAGCTCTGTTCACTCATTGAGCACTATTTTGGTAGACACATGTTGTTTCATTGGATGTACTTCTAGGAAACTAAACTCTACTGGCTATATATATTTATATATATATATATTTATATATATCTATATATATATTTATATATATATTTATATATATATATTTATATATATATATTTATATATATATTTATAAATATTTATATATATATTTATATATATATATATTTATATATATTTATATATATATTTATATATTTATATTTATATATATATATATATATATTAATATATATATATATATATTTATATATATATATTTATATATATATATTTATATATATATATATTTATATATATATATTTATATATATATATTTATATATATATATTTATATATATATATATTTATATTTATATATATATATATATATATATATATATATATGCGTGTGTGTTGGGAGGATCGGCTCTGGTTATATCACCGACATTAAGTGATATTTAGACTATTTAGTAACAAATCGGTGACTATTTTGTAATATTAGGCGCTGTACAGAGAATTAAACTCTTGTAAAACAATACAGCACGTAATATGACTACAGTAAATACTTCAGTATAAGCTGATAATCTTCACATGTGTTGGCATGAAGGAAAAACGACCTTGAAAGAAACTTTTTTCCTTTATATTTTAACAGAATTCTTCCAATTCGTTTTTAAATTTAGTCATTGTTTCATGCTATTTTCAATAGAAAACGGTATTCATATAATTATTATTTTGCACATCGATTAAAACTAATACTATATCTCCTAAGTACACTCACTTTTTATTTAGTTTGCGTTAAAAAAAATCCCCTTTACTTTTGAGAGATTAAGTTCCTTTCTACTGAAATACGATTTAATGGTCTCATTATCAGGTTTCTAAATATATTGACAAGATAGATTTCGCAGGGGAAGTCTTTTATCAGGATAAAAGTACAGTTATTGGCAAAAATACTAAAATCATAATGCGTGTAGTTTATCTTGCGTAGCTCCATTATTGGAACTATCCACTTTCATCGGCCATCTTGGATCACGTCCAGAGGCATTTTCTCGCGAGATTAGCCTCTTTTTTATATCACCTTTCGTTATGATAAGATTCATTACTTTTATGTACAACACTCACACAAAGTTAATGGTGTTCCTACCAGTCGGGAATACGCCCTTGACAATTCTTTCTTGGTTCTTAGACAAGTTCAATCTCCAAGGCTTTACATGTTCTTTGAGAAGAGATTAGTTTATTACTAAACGTCTAAAGCGACCATACTGTGGGTAAGCTTACGAAGATGCCAGACAGTTTTTGTAGGCCTGAATGCACTTCATCCAAAACACCCTCCCTAAACAAACTTACTAAACAATATAATTTCAGGTTCACCCTTCACACCATGATATTTTTAATAGAGTAAGTAGAACAGCAAATAATAATAATAATAATAATAATAATATAATAATAATAATAATAATAATAAGAAGAAGAATAAGAAGAAGAAGAAGAAAAGAAAAGGAACAAAGACTAGCAAAATATGCGTGAAAGGACTGTTCAAATGTTCAGTAACGGCATATATAAGGGATTTGGCATGAAAAAATGTGGTGCTTTGAAATTGAAAAACGGAAAAAATACTGAAAGTGAAGGAATAAAACTTTTGGATAGGAAAATGCTAAAAGAGGTTAAAGAAGAAATATACTTTCACTTGTTATTGTTTTGTGTATGGTACACTTGTCTTTCATATTACAAAAGGTAAATGTGTGTTATGAGTGATGAAAGGAGTATCGGGTAAACCACTTATTATTTATGGATGAGCAATGTTGTATGCAAAGAACGAAGACTTGCTAAGTATGCTTGCGAGGATTGTTCAAATGTTCAGTAATGAGATAAGTATAGAATTTGTCATGACATAGTGTGGTGCCTTGAAATTGAAAAGTGATAAAATTGTTGAAAGTAAAGGAGAAAACAGTTTGAATAGGAAGATGAGAAAAGAGATTGGAGAAGAATAATACAATTACTTATAAATTGTTAAATTAGATAAAATAGCAAATAAAATAAAATAAAAAAAGCCAAAATTAAGGGAATATTAGGAAGAGAACACAAGAGAAAATTACTGTTGGTTCTTTGGTCAAGATGTTATGGGAAAAACAAAACGCCCGCAGTAAACACATGGATAGTAGCTATATCTTTTATATGAGGCGAATATTATTTAATGGAAAGAAAATGAGCTGAAAGACATGGACAGGAAAACAAGCAAAACGATGACAAGGAATGGAGTTCTTCACCCAAAGAATGATGTCGAAAAGTTATATGTGATGTCGAAAGGTTATATGTGATGTCGAAAGGTTATATGTGATGTCGATAGGTTATATGTGATGTCGATAGGTTATATGTGATGTCGATAGGTTATATGTGATGTCTATAGGTTATATGTGATGTTGATAGGTTATATGTGATGTTGATAGGTTATATGTGATGTCGATAGGTTATATGTGATGTTGATAGATTATATATGAAATGAAAAGAGGTGGAACAAGAACTAATAAGTATGGATGCGAAGTGTAAAAGAAGATTAAAATATTCTGAAAGTTTATATCTCCAACTGTAAGGAAAAACTAATAAAGGCTTTGTCAAAATGTGAAAAATTCCAAGAAAACCAACTAGTTAGAAGCAAGGCAATAAATGAACTCAAAATTTATGGCAATAAATGAACTAAAAATTTAAGGCAATAAATAAATTAAAAATCTAAGGCAATAAATTAATTAAAAATATCAGCCACCGAATGAACTTAAAATTTAAGGCAATAAATTAATTAAAAATGTGAGGCACTAAATGAACATAAAATTAAAGGCAATAAATGAATTAAAAATGTAAGGCACCAAATGAACTAAATATTTAAGGAAATAAATTAATTAAAAATGTAAGGCAATAAATGAACTAAAAATTTAAGGCAATAAATGAATTAAAAATTTAAGGCAATAAATGAATTAAAAATGTAAGGCACAAAATGAACTAAAAATATAAGGCAATAAATGAATTAAAAATGTAAGGCAATAAATTAATTAAACATGTAAGGCAAAAAATGAAATAAATTTAAGGCAATAAATTAATTAAAAATGTAAGGCAATAAATAAACTAAAGATTTCAGGCAATAAATGAACTAAAAATGTAAGGCACTAAAGGAACTAAAAATTTAAGGCAATAAATTAATTAAAAATGTAAGGCAATAAATGAACTAAAAATTTAAGGCAATAAATGAACTAAAAATGTAAAGCACCAAATGAACTAAATATTTAAGGAAATAAATTAATTAAAAATGTAAGCCAATAAATGAACTAAAAATTTAAGGCAATAAATGAATTAAAAATGTAAGGCACCAAATGAACTAAAAATGTAAGGCAGTAAATGAATTAAAAATGTAAGGCAATAAATGAACTAAAAATTTAAGGCAATAAATGAACTAAAAATTTAAGGCAATAAATTAATTAAAAATGTAAGGCAATAAATGAACAAAAAATTTATGGGAATAAATGAACTAAAAATGTAAGGCAATTAATGAACTAAAAATTTAAGGCAATAAACGAATAAAAAATTTAAGGCAATAAATGAACTAAAAATTTTAGGCGATAAATGAACTAATAATTTAATGCAATAAATGAACTAAAAATTTAAGGCAATAAATGAACTAAAAATGTAAGGCAATACATTAATTAAAAATATAAGCCACCAAATGAACTAAAAATTAAAGGCAATAAATGAATTAAAAATGTAAGGCAATAAATTAATTAAACATGTAAGGCAAAAAATGAATTAAAAATGTAAGCACTAAATGAACTAAAAATGTAAGGCAATAAATGAATTAAAATGTAAGGCACCAAATAAACTAAAAATTTAAGGCAATAAATGAATTAAAAATGTAAGGCAATAAATGAACTAAAAATTTAAGGCAATAAATGAATTAAAAATGTAAGGCAATAAATGAACTAAAAATTTAAGGCTATAATTGAATTAAAAATGTAAGGCAATAAATGAACTAAAAATGTAAGGCAATAAATGAGCTAAAAATTTATGGCAATAAATGAACTAAAAATGTAAGGCAATAAATGAACTAAAAATGTAAGGCAATAAATGAACTAAAAATGTAAGGCACCAAATGAACTAAAATTTAAGGTAATAAATGAATTAAAAATGTAAGGCACCAAATGAACTAAAAATGTAAGGCAATAAATGAATTAAAAATTTAAGGCATCAAATGAACTAAAAATTTAAGGCAATAAATGAATTAAAAATGTAAGGCAATAAATGAACTAAAAATGTAAGGCTATAAATGAATTAAAAACTTATGGGAATAAATGAACTAAAAATGTAAGGCAATAAATGAATTAAAAATGTGAGGCACAAAATGAACTAAAAATTTAAGGCAATCAATGAATTAAAAATGTAAGGCAATAAATAAACTAAAGATTAAAGGCAATAAATGAACTAAAAATGTAAGGCACTAAAGGAACTAAAAACTTAAGGCAATAAATTAATTATAATGTAAGGCAATAAATGAACTAAAAATTTAAGGCAATAAATGAACTAAGAATGTAAGGCACCAAATGAACTAAATATTTAAAGAAATAAATTAATTAAAAATGTAAGGCAATAAATGAATTAAAAATTTAAGGCAATAAATGAATTAAAAATGTAAGGCACCAAATGAACTAAAAATGTAAGGCAATAAATGAATTAAAAATGTAAGGCAATAAATGAACTAAAAATTTAAGGCAATAAATGAACTAAAAATTTAAGGCAATAAATTAATTAAAAATGTAAGGCAATAAATGAACAAAAAATTTATGGGAATAAATGAACTAAAAATGTAAGGCAATTAATGAATTAAAAATTTAAGGCAATAAACGAATAAAAAATTTAAGGCAATAAATGAACTAAAAATTTTAGGCGATAAATGAACTAAAAATTTAATGCAATAAATGAACTAAAAATTTAAGGCAATAAATGAACTAAAATGTAAGGCAATACATTAATTAAAAATATAAGCCACCAAATGAACTAAAAATTAAAGGCAATAAATGAATTAAAAATGTAAGGCACTAAATGAACTCAAAATTTAAGGCAATAAATGAATTAAAAATGTAAGCACTAAATGTACTAAAAATTTAAGGCAATAAATGAATTAAAAATGTAAGGCACCAAATGAACTAAAAATTTAAGGCAATAAATGAATTAAAAATGTAAGGCAATAAATGAACTAAAAATTTAAGGCAATAAATTAATTAAAAATGTAAGGCAATAAATTAATTAAAAATTTAAGGCAATACATGAACTAAAAATTTAAGGCAATAAATGAATTAAAAATGTAAGGCAATAAATGAACTAAAAATGTAAGGCAATAAATGAATTAAAATGTAAGGCACCAAATAAACTAAAAATTTAAGGCAATAAATGAATTAAAAATGTAAGGCATCAAATGAACTAAAAATTTAAGGCAATAAATGAACTAAAAATGTAAGGCAATAAATGAACTAAAAATTTAAGGCAATAATTGAATTAAAAATGTAAGGCAATAAATGAACTAAAAATGTAAGGCAATAAATGAGCTAAAAATTTATGGCAATAAATGAACTAAAAATTTAAGGCCATAAATGAACTAAAAATTTAAGGCAATAAATGAACTAAAAATGTAAGGCACCAAATGAACTAAAATTTAAGGTAATAAATGAATTAAAAATGTAAGGCACCAAATGAACTAAAAATTTAAGGCAATAAATGAATTAAAAATGTAAGGCATCAAATGAACTAAAAATTTAAGGCAATAAATGAATTAAAAATGTAAGGCAATAAATGAACTAAAAATGTAAGGCTATAAATGAATTAAAAATTTATGGGAATAAATGAACTAAAAATTTAAGGCAATAAATGAATTAAAAATGTGAGGCACCAAATGAACTAAAAATTTAAGGCAATAAATGAATTAAAAATGTAAGGCAATAAATGAACTAAAAATTTAAGGCACTAAATGAACTAAAATTTCAGGCAATAAATTAATTAAAAATGTAAGGCAATAAATGAAAAAAAATTATGGCAATAAATGAACTAAAAATTTAAGGCAATAAATGAACTAAAAATTTAAGGCAATAAACGAATTAAAAATTTAAGGCAATAAATGAACTAAAAATTTATGGCAATAAATGAACTAAAAATTAAAAACAGGTGGATGTAGAAGAAAATGTATTCAGTAGAGATCTTCCAGACGTAGTAGACAACGGAAAAAAACTTGGGGATGATGTGAAAATGTAACTAGAAGGTTGGGACAGAAGCTCTAATATGTGTCGCGCAGGATCAAGCACTCAAGACAAATTATATGAAGTATCACGTTGATAAAAAGGCTGAAAGTCCCCTGTGTAAATTACGTAGAAAGGTAAGAATGTACAACAACTCGTCAGTAGTTGTGAAAAGTTAACTCAAAAGGAATGTAGGAGAAGGCATGACAATTTTGCGAGAAAGATTCATTGGAGTATATGCAAGAAAAGAGGGTTGGAATGCAGTGAAAAATGGTAGGAGCATCTTTCAGATGGAGTGGTGGGGATGATAACGTGAAATTATTTTGTGATATGAATATCCAATGTGATAATGTGATTGAAGCAAGAAGACAAAATTATGTTTTGTTGGGGAAAAATATAAGGCAGTAATCATTGATATAGCAGTGCCATTTTATGGGAATGTGAAGGAAAAAGAAAACGAGAAGGTCGAAAAGTACCAAAATTTGAAAAGCGAGATAAAAAAATTGTGGAAGTTGGAAAATATAGAAGTTGTACCTATTGTGACGGGAGCCCCATGGAGTGTGATGAAAGTATTTGCCAAGTGGGTTGAGAAAATAGGGACCAATTTCAATGTTGGAGAACTTCAAAAGAACTTGTTAAAAAAAACTTAAAGGAATGTGCAACCGGAAGTAAATCAAAATAACACAAATAATTTTAGGAGCAGTAAAAATCTTGGACAAAAGACTAAAAGAAATCAGAATCAACAGTAAGATTGAGATTATGCAACGAACGGTAATGCTAAAAAAACAGCTGAATCTTGAGGAAACCAGTCCATATGAGCGATAAATTCTAACCGGAAATATATAAACTGCAACAGAAACGAAACAAAAAGACGCAACCAAGAAAACTGGTACAGCAAAAGTGAAAACTGCCTATTCTCTCTTCTCCCTTCGTTTCCCCTCTCTTTCCCTCTTCCTTTCTTTTCTCTCTCCCTTTCCATTTTCCACTCTTTTCCTTTCCCTTTCCTTTTCTCCCCCCCCAAAAAAAACTGGCTTCAGCACGACTGTCCCCGACACAACAAATAGATTGTATTAAACGCTGAATGTTTTAAGACAAATGTTTTTTTATGATTGACCTGCTAATACGCATCACGTGAAAACAGAAACCATTCGATTACTGAAGCAGAAACATCAGCATTAGGAAGTTGACGGTGGCTAATTGGTGAACGGCACGGACTATCAACATGGGTCTGATAAATTAGAATCTAGTTCGTTCTACGGAAAAACTTTTACTTCGGAATGTTGGCAACCTTCACGATGAGGATAGATTTAAGAAGAGAGACCAATAAAAATCTGGAGAAAGTCAATTTCTAAACAAATTCCTATTACATTGTAGGATGTGAAACTGACTTTAAACAGATGATTATGATGATGATGATGACGATGGTGTTGTTGTTGGTGGTGGGGTGGTGGTGGTGATGATGATGAACCATTCCGTGAAAATAATTATTTTTGTCATTTACGAGTGTATAATAAAAATAATGAATACTTAAACTGTTTTACCGCATTATCAACTTAAAATTAATTAGACTTACCCAGAGGACAAATACGAAAAAAAAAAATAAAATAAAACCATCTTCTGAATGACACATTTTGATTTTTTTTTTCAATTATATTTAATTTTATCGATTCAAATGATTACGACGGCAGCTTCTTTTATTATGAGTCCGTTTGTCCGCAAATAAAAATCTACCAAATCGTATGATTATTTACCAGTTGGAAAGTAGACGAAAGATCAGGTGGGTGTCGAAAAGTCAGTACACTAGGTGAAGTACACTGTAACCTACAAAAATACGTAAGCAGCCCTCTCGGCGTTCACCGGTAACATTGCTTCAACGGATTAGCAATAAACTTACCCCTTCTCAGAGAAATGGTAAAGCCTCGGAAGGTGAACCTCCTAGAACTGAATCGAACCGTACCTCAGTCCAACAGCAAGAAAATCATTATCGAACTGATATTCAAAAGGGTATTTTTTCAAAATGGTAACTTTTCTCCACAATGTTATACAAGGTTATGTGCAGGTTTGGAAAACTAGTGCACTAAAATTAACGCACACTGGCATGCAAAAATATCCGAGCAGCCCCTTAGGCATTCATCATTAGTATCGCTTCAGGTCATAAGAAATAAATTAATTACTCAAAGAGAATGTAAGTTCTGTGAGAGTGGGACTCCTGAGACTAAATAGGACACTGCATTGTCCCGACAACAACAAAGCCACAGTCTGAGTTATTGTCGATGACGCATCTACAACTTGTACAAGCAACATCTCAAGCTGAAACAAGTAATACCATGCAGAATTATGCACTATATAAAGCTAATAAATTCACGAAAGGTCAAGTAAGCAACATCTCACGAAAAAAAACGACATCAACTACAATAAAACCCTTTACGTGATGATCGTATTTGATCTCTTCAATGACCATTATCCTCTTCCACAAGACTTACTATTCACTCGCGAACCAGAAATAGGTCTGCACGGATATTAACATAAAATATTTCATCTTCGATTTTGATTGAACCTGACAAGAACCGCTTTCTCTATCAGTATTTCTGGATTTAGAATATACTTCGCGGCGCTGTCGTAATTTAAATAGAAATTTAAGTACAGCTGGATCACTGTATCTTCTTCCGTGTACATTTTCGTTCTCTTTCCCAATATAATAACTGAAGCAAGTTTGTTTTAACAATTTTGTCAAACTGAATTGACTATTCGCAACAAACATCACGTTATCCATTGATATTTTAAACGGATGTGGCGTGATATGATGTCATTTAGCATACTTTTAGTTGTACATTACTAAATTATAGAATAAAGAACAACAAAGAAGATTGCGTTAACTTACCAAATTTCTGTATGACACTTGTTGGTTCATGATGTATGGCTCTGACATAATTATAAAAACAATACATCGTAGTATGAAGGAAACCACCAGGTTTTTATGGATAGAAATGCGACTGCACTGCAATGATCTGCGTAGAACAATAGCAGAAACGATGGCACGATTAGCTGAAAGTTTAAATCAAGAAATAGTTGGGTTAATTATAAATGCTGCTCTTCAAATAATAATTTAGCTAATGAAATCATTCCTATGGAAACAATGATTGTGCGTGATCACATAATGGAAACATTATACAAGTAAGACAAAATTTTAGAAAAATATTTACAGAATCATTATTTAATTATCCAGTGGGACAAAATTAGACACAAGTTGTTTTTTTTATGTGGTGGATATCTAACATTCACAAAACGGCACCATGGAAGGGAAAATGTAAAAAAAACAAAAAAAAAAACAAACTCCAGTAAAAAAAGATACAGACAAAACAGACACTACATCGATTCTAACACGCCACTAAAATGGCCGACGCACTTAAATAGTCCCTATTTATTTAACCCCAAATGAGGGCAAAGTAAGAAGATTTAATTTTAACGTACTAAAACTAAAACCCTTCCAAATGTGGCACTAGATTGAAATCAAAATAATTGTCTTATTCTAGGAGGATTTCTTCTCCGCTCATTAATTACAGAAAATGTGAAGTATAGTAGCAACAGAGATACTACACTTTCATCCTAGCCAAAAGTTCATGGTTTGAATGTTCTTTAAAGTGGTGCTGCAGTCATAAAATGATTTAAACTTACGTTTAATTTACTCGCGTAAAATGTACTGCCTTAATAATATGTACTCTGCCTATTCCCTTTTTTATCAACCAATCACATTTTTCTATTTGCATACGAACAGACAAAAACACAAAACACGATTACTTGCTAATAGTACATAACTAGATTTGAAAAAGCATCAAGGTAAAAAATGGTGTACAAACCTAAAATAGCAGAAAATGGCGATGGTTATTCCCAATAATATCAGTGAAATGGTGCTAGTTATGAAGTAAATGTAAGCCAGTAGAAGAGCTTGTTGAACATCTGGATTGTTGTGGAAATCAATGGATTCCTACAATGGAAATAAAATAAAAAAGTATATGTCAAACCAAAGGGCCAATGTGAAATACGGAAGCTAAGGTTAGAAATATATAATGCCATGATTCATCGAACATAATCAAGTCATATAAGCGATATTCTAAAATAATTAGCTATGAGTGGCAAACTATTGAAATTATCATAGAAAATAGCTATGCATTTATAATAAAACAAAGTCAGTCGGATGAGATAGTTGTTCCCAATAATATAAAAAAATATGTTCAAAATATGTGTCAAATCAGAAAACCAATGTTAGATAAGGAAAGGAAGGGACTATAAGTGATATCATATGCTATAATTCGTCGAACGAGAACATGTGAAAGAAGAGGGGATGTTCTGAAATAGTAAGCGATTAGTAAGAAAAGGTTTTGAGCATTGAATAAACCCTTGAAATTTATTATATTGTAAAGTCGTTTGGTGATAATTCCAACGAATACAATTTCCTCCATTTTATTTTAAATCGGCGTAACTTCGAACATGGCATTGGTTAAATCGAAAATTGAACATAACATCTTCCTCTCCATGGTCACTCAAGTCCACGTTGTCTATTGTAGATATGCGTTCAAGACATACATCCAGGTTTTGATGCAGCTGCCACGTGGTTTTGCCATGAAATGCTGTAGATGTCGCGTAGGATAGTAGTTCATGATCCATCCACTTTCTTAGATTGATATCATCGGATATCTACTTAATTCACCCAAAAAGATTCTATATTAAATTGCTCTCATTGTTATGCTTATATTCTATTGCAAAATTTATGCCAAATATGCTTGGTTTGATTTAGTTTGTGTAGTAGTACATGAGTCAGTACACAGAAAGATTGATCACTGCATCGAGAAACACCACCAAGGACAATAATACAGGAAACGATGAAACCAGAAACAAATATAAAGCACGAAAAGAAAAGTGGGAAAATAAAGAGCTACACGGGCGATATTTCAGAATAATAATAAAAAAGAACCATTGAAAGCACCAAGATGTGACTCAGAAAAAGACACATGAATAGAAAACCAAAATCAATACTGACAGATGCACAGAACAACGCAATTAGCATCCACTACATTAAATATAAAATATATAAAACACCAGAAAACAGTAAACGGAGACTCTGTGGGCAGAGAGACGAAACTACATCATAAGTGAATGCAGCAAACTAGCCCAAAAGGAATATAAGGACATGCACGACTATATGGGAAAGGCAGTGCACTGAGAACTCTGCAGACAACTACACTGGCGAACATACTGGTAAATGGTTTAAACACAAACTAGAAAGAGCACAGGAAAACAAAAACCGCAAAATCTATTGGGACATGGAAATACAAACAGATAAACTCGTCCAAACAAAACCACCGGATATCATAATATATTATAAGAAGGAGAGAAACAGCCAAGCGTTAGATTTTGCCGTCTCAGCAGATAACGGGGTGAAGATTAAATGTAGTTTTATGTCTCAGATTAGTTTGTAGTTAATTGCAAGGTCTGTTGTGAATGTGAAAGCTTATCCTGTATCTGTCTGCGATTTCTCCTCTCCCGCAACCGCTGACTTCTTTGTCTTTGCTCATTCTGCATCCATTACTTTTTAGTGCTTCTTCAGTTGTTGTCTTCAGCTACGGGCTCTCAACTTGCTTGGTCGATGCCACTTTTTGCCATGTTTCCTTTACTGACATGCTTGTTGCGTATGAAGGTCTTTCTGCTGGTCTGCGGAAGGTTGTAGGCCTATTGCGGCTTCCTTACAAATATATTGCGATAAGATTGTAAGAATACTTCTAAGAATCGTAATTATTTCAACTGATGTACGTTTGAAGATGTATCATTGCAAAGTTTTTTTTTACATTCCTCTTGACTAGAAACCAATCATTTGATAAACATAACCTTTGTTCCATAACAACATTATATTATATATATTATGTGGCGTGAGCGCCTCTGGGAGTGGTAGAGCTCACCATTTGGGGGAGATTAAGACACTTGAAACACTGAGTAAGGCCGGGCAACTATACTGGTTAAGCATTATTGGGTGCACGAGCAGCGGCGGGTAACCTGACTGAAAGGAAGAGTTAAGTTATGAATTTATTGTGTTTTTGTAAAACATATATACTTTTTATTGTAGGAGAAAATGAGAAATTCGATGATGTTTTGAAATCATCACACATGATTTCGATTCTGAGGCAAGACGAGAGGTCAATCCCTTAACCTCTCTGTCGTGGGAATTGAAATCTGCGAACATTCGCAGATTGCCTAGCACACACGCATTAGATCGGGAGTTCCTCGGATGACGAGCTGATTGGTGATTTGTCTGGTAAGCGACCGTACCCACCATATCACTTCCCAATATAAGCGGATGCCCGCGTAAAAAATCTCAGAGTTGAGCTGGATCCCGAGATAATTTAACTCTAATCAAAGAGACGCTGTAGCACCCGCTCCTCGACCGCTGTCACCGTAGACCACGGAGAATAAGATTCAAAAGTGTTTTGTATGAAATCGAACTGAACAATTATATATAAGTATATATCACACTTTGTACATTTCGTTTGAATTAATTGCGTAGAATAGAGATATCCGAGTTTGTCTTCCTTTGCCTGCATGAGAAGCTAATTATTTTCAGCAGAAACCGGCATACCAACCCGATAGACGGGGCCTACGCCGCGGAAGAATCTCGCAGAGAACTCCCGGATAGAAGACGATCACGAACATTGTGACTTGGACGAGGTCAGAGGTCACATTACTAGAAATGCTACAAGGTTATTTGATAGTGGGGAATATCTGAAGAAATTTGCAGATCTAAGAGGATGCGATGGCGTCTGTAAAGAAAAGAATGCGACTTTGAAAAGTGAGAGCAAGCTGAAAAAACCCTCAGCAAGAACAAGGATATAAAACTGCTTGCAAAATTAATGCAGCTAATCTAGAATTAAAGCAAGCTACCAACCCTCGTGATTTATCACGCGATCCATCGAGCCAATTTCTGCGAGATATAATCACCTAACTCAGACAAAATTCCATCGCATGTAAAGTATTAACCCCTTCAAAAACATTTTTGAAAGAAATAATATTTATCCCTTTTCATTCACACCAAACTGTTCAGGAAATTACTCACTAACAAGACTCTTACTATAATAAGTAATAAGTTGACCTAAGATACTTTCTAGAAAAAAAACGCACTTGCATATTTATAGATAATCTGATGGATATGTTGACTTGCTACATAGAAGCTGCATATTTTATTTTACATGGATGTCACCACTTATCAAGGCCCAGAAGCCACTCGGGGATACGGGTCCCATTGATTACTGTACACAAAATTTGTGTACAGTAATCAATGGGATAGTATTGCAGTATTCATTAGTATTAGAGATTTGATAAAGTGTCATTACTTAAGGGGGCGGTTCATCAGGAATTTGTTTATGTTGGACTTGAAGACATCCATATTGAAGTCAGGAGGGAAACAGGCAAGCGGTAGAGAGTTCCACAGGCGTGCAGTTCTTAGAAAGAAGCTTAGTTCATGGAATCTACGTTTTGATTTAGGCACAGATAAAGAGTGTGGAAAATTATTGACTGTGGTTTCAGCTAGACGGGTGTTTATCGTTAAAGATTGGCGAGGGGAGACCAGAGATTAGATCTCAGACGAGCGCTTGCCATGGAAATAACGATCACAGATAGGCTCGCAACGTCTTTTCTGATGGGATTTCACATATATCGTCAGGAAGAACGTATTGCAACAGGATCACCATTACTTTCAGAAATGGAAAATTTATACGTAGAATACCTGGTTTTAATATCCATACCACTAAAGTCATCACTGGTTGCGATATGCGTATGACACATTGATACACTGGCCTCACCCCAAAAATGTCCAAGTATTAATAAAAAATGTGAACTCCACCCATACATTTAAATAGTATAGACAAGGAAAATAATTATAACTTCCTGTTCTTAGATATTCTGGCATTTGCAATGTTTAGGTTATGCACATATATATTTTACTGAACAATATCTAAATTTCAGCCCAATCTATATGATGTGAAGAAAGGAATCATTCGTTGCCTAAAATATTGAACAAATACTATGTGTAAAAACAGCAACATATATTAAAACGTTATGGTCACTTTAAGAGAAACCATCTACCGGAAAAAAGAGGTAGCATGCCGTTAACTCCAAAAAGTCTATAACAAACACCATCATCAGTTTTATATTCCATATATTAGAGCATGCTCGAAAAAATGTAGTATTAATCCATATGACACTAATATATATATATTCAGTAGAGCTTTAACTCCCCGAAAACACATTGTGCAAGTCAAGCCTTCCACGGAAAACGTCATGACCAAGAATGTATTTCGATGAAAATGTAGAAAAATATACAAAAAGAAGACATGTCATTCATTAGAAATAAAGCCGTATCGCGTAGAAATGTTTAAAATCGGGTATAGCTTACCACATATGATAAGAAAACAGAAACCATCTAGTCTTATGTGCCGATATAAAAAATTATAGACTGAGAAAAGGGAGAAAGAGACGCATATGTTGGGCAGAAATTACTTCCTAAATAGACCTACTATAGAATTTCATACAATATAAAAACACAATAATAAATAATAAATTAGATAATATATATATATATATATATATATATATCTTTTCCATTTGCCAAGTCGTCTTTTTCATTTCGACAGATATGCTATATAAAATGGCGCCCAAATGTTATTGTTCAGCCATATTCTTTAACAACTTCTGGGCGCCATTTTATATAACATGCCTGCCGAAATTAAACAGACCGCTCGGAAAATTGAAAAGATATCCAGAAAGATAGGAAAAAAGAATAACTCTGCCGTGTTCAATCAGACATGCTGGAATAATGACTTGCTGCACACACACACACACACACACACACACACACACACACACTTATATATATAGTGCTATGTAATCAAAAGTAGCTATCTAATAAGTAATAAAACCGTATCTAAAACAAAACGTCATATTGACACGACAGAATTCTGTATATTTTCTCAAGTCACAAGTGTCGAAACATATATATTAAGGATACACATCCGCGTGTTTCTAAATTACATCTGGGTGTTTACAGAGATCAAAAATCCATTAGTCATCTATTGGATAACATTTGTATAACAATACACTATGTGTTGAAGCATACTCCAGTTATTGCTTTTACATCGTTAACAAAGCTCGCCAAATAACACTATTGTTTTAGAGGCCTTGTGTGTTACTATACGAAAACTCTCGCGTTGCAGGCAAAAAAGCTGTCAAATAAAGTAAACATATAAAGGGAGCTGTAAAAGACAAATAGTTTGCTTGTAATTCCTTAATATATTTTTTCATCTGCACTTTCTTGCAGAAATTAGTTTCCCCCATCGTTCGTTTGAATTTTGCCGATATTCAATACTTTTTTTTCTCTGCTTTACTCTGTCCATTTTTGTCTCCAAAATTTTATGTAACCGGTAATTTAGTTATTTTGTTCATTATTAGCTTTTGACCATTATCCGTCAACGTTTTCTGTTGAAGATGTGTCGACTGAAATATGCCCGAGTGCTAATCTTGTAGTGATTTTATTTGCAATTATTGCTTCTATCTACAACTTGATAATGATAAGTGATGCCCTCTTAAAAATTAATAAAACAACTTAACAATAAACTAGCAATTATTATTAAAAAATTAAATTAGCAATTTGGAGACTGGAAATTAATTTAATTGCTTTTGTCATCTGACATCTCAAGTTTGTAGAATCCATGCTTGTTTATTTATTTACTTACTTTATTCTTTGTTCTAAATGTTTTTACCCATAAATGCAGGGGTAAACATCTTCTCATCGGAATGAAACACATTTGTAGCTATTGGGTGGTTTTGCTGTCAGAATAATAATTAGAGGATATATACCATTCTGTTTAGATACCCAAGAATACAACACACGATTTATAATTCTAGCTTTGAAGTCATGAGCAACCTAAGTTGTTAGTGGATTAATAACAGATGTGGGTTAAACCCATGGGTAAAAATCAGTTTTTAAGATTAAAAACATAATTTATATATTTACTTTTTTAAATAAGCTATCGTAGCCCGTTCTGGTTATGTTTCATTCATTTAATTATTAAATAATAGACGCTTTCTAGTAATCACTAGACCGAAAACATCAAACGGCCTGAATTATCTCCCTTTAGCTGTTATGGGAAATAACATTGACTCTTTTCTAATAGAATAAATTAGTAGCAATTAACAAAATAATTGGATTATCTCCCTTCGTAATTGTTTTTAGTAACGATATGAAAATATAGTTAATTAGAATGATAATGAATTTTACAACATTAAATAATGATGAATAGATTAGAATCCTTTACTCGAAATGTTGTATAAGGATTTATATATATAATGCAGTCTTTTCTTTATTATCATATTCAATTAAACATTAAACAAAAATGGTCTTAAATCTAAGTACTAAAATAACGATAATTTGTAAACATTACTTGCCACTAATACGAAACTAAAATTAACCGTAACGTTAATGCAAGATTGTTATGCCAATTTATAAATATAGAAATAAAAATTTAAAAATTCTTTATAAAAAATTAATTATTTGAAATAAAAAATTGTGAAATCAAATTTAGGAACTCAACGAATGGGATATATAATTTTTTTTTTAAATGGCTAAGGGTTTTTTGTGGAAACTTCTTATGACTTTGTTCTTAAATAAGGATACGAAAATTAGGTGATATATTTATATTTAAATGGGCTTCCCGTGGAGGTTTCCCCAAGAGTAAATGTTTCTCACATACTTTTTTCCGTTAAGGGTATTTTTCTTTCTTTTTCTTTCCCTTCAAACAATGTTCTATTGTCAAGAGTGTTTTTATTCATAAAGTCTGAAGAAATGCTGGTTTTTGAAAATTTTCAAATGATATAATGTTGTAAATTGTCGACCGGGCATGGAAACAATTGTAACGTAAAATGAAATACACTTTTTGTTGCCATCAACACCTTTTTTGAACGTCTTGAATTGAAACCCGACCGCCCATATGACAGTCGGCGCTTCTAAACATTGCGCTATTAGGCTGCTACTATGCGGGCAGTGAATTAACAAATATTATGTACATTGTCTAAATACCTAAGGTCAATTTGTTTCCACAAAGAGAATCGCTTCATATGCTAATGGTAATTTGTATATGACTTCCCAATATGCTCAACCTAAGATAGGGAGCATTATATATATATATATATATATATATATATATATATATATATATATATATATATATATATATATATACCTAGTAATATTTTGGCAAGAGAAGTCCACCAGAGGGCTCTATTATAATGCTATAATGAAAAAATTCCAAAATAAAAGCGTAATATTTATATTCTTATTTTCAGAACGTTTAGATGAAATAGGTCATCGGTACTGTCGGTTTCAAAACTGACAATAGATAACTGTTTTGGGTCCCCATATCAAGCTGTCATCAGCCGATCTTTCTCATCTGTTTATAACCGGAAGTGGAAACAAGCACATATATTACAGAATCTCGTGCAAATCTCGCTTTCTAAACTTAAATTTCAAATGATTTAAAACATTGTCCGTTTAATATTTTGGATTTTAATATCCATCACTAGAAATTTGAGGTGAATATTGGTAACCCAGTAATTGAGCACTATCGAGAAGTAATACTCCAAATAAGGAAGTTAATTCGTGGGACAATTTTTTAAAAAATCACGAGATGGAGAAATATACGTTATATCTCTCATGAAAACATAAAACGCACAGTAATCAGCAATTTACAAGGATTCTACTAACTAAAATTAAATATGTAATCAGGAGGACTAGATGGAAGTCATAAATTAAACAGTCGTTCAGGAGAGAATAAAAACAATTTCGGATTAAAATCAATTAGATACTCGGATAACGTTGATGAATTTGAGACTTTTGAAAAGGATTTATAAGACATAATCTCAAAACTGAGTTTGTACACAAAATCAAATAAATTCTAAAGAACACTGACCGACGAATAAAAAGAAAAAAAATGAGATAATTGTTTTCTCAGATAAAGCGAAAAACTTATGCAAAATGTAGAAAAAAAGAAACAACTAATACTAAACTCAATTACCGAGAAATACCAATTAGCGGAAAAATGGAACTTATAAATCTATTAATTAGGAGGCCACATAGATAGCTACAAATCTAGACATGGAATATAAAGTTAAATCAAATGTAAGCAAAGAGAAATGCCCTCAGAACTTTAAAAGACCAGAGCAGGCTAATAAACCCAGTTAAAAGCTAGTAAGTCTATTATCAAAGAATTATTTAATTCTATAACAAGAAAATCTAATCTTAATTTGTGGGGAAATACAAGCTCAGTCCTGGACTGGTTCAAAAGCATAATCGAACCACAGAAATGCAAGTTCACAGAACTGGACATTGTGGATTTTTACTCCTTCATGACTAAGGTAAATTTTGAAAAAGCATTACATTTCGCATCAACATATAAAAAAAAATAAGTGACTTGGGTAAAAAGACAATTCTGCAAGCAAGATAAACCTTCCTGTTTTTTTTTTTCAGGTAAAACATGGGTTAAAAATTAAATCCTGAAGACCCGTTTGATATTGCAATGGGGATGGACATATGACTGTGCTCAGCTGTAATCTAGTTGGATTTTCTCACTAGAAAACTTGAAAAGCAAATTTCCAGACCATTCTTTCGGGTTGTTTAGAGATGATGGATTATGCCTATTGCAGGACTATAATAGATGCACAGTAGACAGATTCAGGAAAGATTTAGTTAAGTTGTTGAAGGAGCTTGGTTTTAAGATAACAATAAGCACTAATTTATATAAATATATATAAGAAAATTAAAGTTAAATGTAGTATTGTTGTACTTGCTAACACCACTGCATTTATTTATAGTGTTGCACCACTGCATTTATATTTGCCCTCTATCGGCCTCACAACAGCGGAGTTACTATCTTTAAGAGCATATCTGAGAAAATAGACCACATCCTGTCTGCACATCCCTCGGCTAACATCCACATCTGTGGTGACTTCAACGTCCATAACGTGGAATGGCTGACCCATTCAAATAAGACAGACGATGAGGGGAGGTTTTGTCATGATTTTGCTATTGCTTATGACCCCACTAAGATTGTTCGCGAACCCACCCGTGTGCCCGATACATCCGGTCAATATGCAAGCCTCCTAGACCTTTTTCTCTCAACTTCCCCTGAGCTATTCATGTTCCGTTCATTCTCCTCTAGGATCCTCCGACAACTCAGTTGTATCAGTTAAGATAAAAACGAAATGTAATAAGTCCCCTGACGTACCCCTCGACCGTACTGTATACCGATACTCTATGGCTGACTGGGATAGCTTCCGTACATTCATATCTGATTTACCTCTGCACTCCATGTTTAAAAAGGAAGTGTCCTATATAGTATCAGATCTGACCGAATGGTTAATTGTAGGCATAGACCAATTCAACCCATCTAAAAAATTCCAACAAAAACCTAACAGCCAGCCATGGTTCTCCCCAGAATGTGCTGCTGCTATCGCGCACAGAAATCACTTTTTCCATAGCTACCAACGTAATAGATGCAGTGAAACTAAAGCTGCTTTCAGGACGGCCAGCAACCACTGTAAAAGAGTAATAAAAAATGCAAGAGAGCTATGTGCCCAGTCTGTTAAATCCAAGGTAGCTGATCAGCGGCTTGGTTCCCACAATTTTTGGCAAATAACAAATAGGATCCTGGCATAAGTGTGCGTTCTATCCCAACCATTATCAATGGACCAGATGTCATCTCGTCAGCATCAGACAAGGCAAAACTATTTGCAAAGAACTTTGCAGCTAATTCTACCCTATGCGACGAAGACCATCAACTCCCCATATTTCCTCCTATAACACAGAACACGCTAGGTAACATACAAATATCCGTGCATGAGGTCGCCAAGCTAATCAAGAACCTTGATTCCAGTAAAGCAACTGGCCCTGACGGCATCCCAATTATAGTGTTAAAAAATCTTCAACCAGAACTTGCTCCCATTCTTACGAAACTGTTTAAGCGTTGCCTTACGGAAAAGTACTTTCCGACTCCCTGGAAGACCTCATCAGTTTGCCCTGTATTTAAGAATTCAGGTGAAAAGTTATCTCCCTCTCAGTACAGACCAATAAGTCTCCTGTGTGTTATGAGTAAGTTGCTGAAATCCATATTAAATAGAGAAATAGTCAACCACCTCAGCAGAAACAACCTTCTTAGTGACACACAATATGGTTTCCGCTCTGCAAGATCTACCGGAGATGTGCTGACGGTTATATCTCACAGGATTAGTGAATCTCTTGAAAAAGGCTTCCTTTCTAGGGCAATTGCTCTTGACATATCAAAAACCTTCGACAAGGTATGGCATAAGGGTCTACTTCACAAGATTTCCAGCTATGGTATAACTGGAAATGTTTTCTCAATCATTAAATCATTTCTCTCCGATAGGCTCATAAGAGTAGTGGTCGATGGACAAAAATCAGAGGCCTGCAGTATTAATGCTGGAGTCCCTCAGGGGTCAATCCTGGGCCCAACTCTCTTCCTGATCTACATCAATGACCTCCCTAAACACATACTTAAATCATTCGTTGACATCTATGCTGATGACACGACCATCTACGGCAACACATCAAAGGCTGTAAATGACAAAGTTCTCTCTGATTCTCTCTCCTCTGATCTCGAGCGTGTGGTTCAGTGAGGGGTAGACGTGGCTGGTTACCTTTAATGCGTCTAAAACCAAACTCCTATCCTTACATCATCAATGCTCTGATCCTCATCTGGCATCAATTGGGATGGATCGCTCTCATCTGGGTGAGGCCCCGTGTTTTGACAAGCTTCTGGGTTTGATCTTTACTCCTGATCTGAAAAGGAACACGTACATCAAGTCTGTTGCCAAGGTCGCTGGAAAGATGGTGGGATCCTTCTACCGCCCCAGAAGATATCTCACTACTGATGCAATTCTCTATCTCTATAAAAGTCAAGTACGTCCAAGGATGGAATACTGCTGCCATATCTTGGCAGGAGCTGCTAAAAACAGTCTATCCTGCCTTGACAGAGTACAAAATAGACTTCGTGGCTTAGTGGGGGATGCCCTTTTCTCTACACTGAAACCTCCCTCCCACAGAAGAGACGTTGCGAGCCTATCCTTGTATCGTTATTTCCATGGCAGGTGCTCGTCTGAACTCCAATCTCTGGTCCCCCCTCACCAATCTTTCACGAAAAACACCCGTCTAGCCGAATCCACTGTGAAAATTTTCCCCCACTCTTTATCTGTACCGAAATCAAGACGTGGATTCCATGAACAAAGCTTCTTTCTTAAAACTGCACGCCTGTGGAACTCTGTTCCGTCTGCCTGCTTCCCACCTGACTACAACTTGGATGTCTTCAAGTCCAACATTAACAAATTCCTAATGAACCGCCCCCTTACGTAAACACTTCATCAAATCTGCACACTAACGTAATCTACTTGCAATACCCCTTATCCCTGAGTGGTTTCCGGGCCTTGATAAGTGGTGACCACTGCGGAAAAAAAGTATTTATACAAATAAAAATAACCCATAGTTGGGACCCTAGTCTTAAAAATACCGGAATCAATATATTTTGTGAGGGCGATAAGGCCGTTACAAAGTTCTCATCCTTAAACAAGTTTACAAATTATTGAGGAATAAAAACAATTTTGTTTAAGACTAGAAAAAAAAAATTAAAATTGATGAATTAATAAATCCGATTTTTTCATGGGTGACGCGATAAATAATTAACATATGCTTATAAATAACAGAAACATTTAAGTGTATATCAGTTCTTCTGTTTCTTTTTCTTCTACTTTTCTGTTTCTTTGGCGTCCAATATATTGAACGGACAATTTTAAAAAAATAATCATTTGAAATTAAAAGTTTTTAAATAACGAGATTTACGCGAGATCTTGTTATGTATGTGTCTATTTCAACTTTCGATTATATACAAATAAGATAGCCCGGACGAAGAGAAATTGATATGGCGACCTAAAACGGTTTGAAACTGTTGATACCGATCACATATCTCATCTTAACTGTCTGAAAATAATATATATATATATATATATAACCGCACTGATGAGTTGTGATAAAACGAAACAGTATGTTGATGACAATTAGAGCTCCCCTCTTTGGGTTGAGAACTTTGTAAATATATTTTCACCCAACGCGTATTTAAAGAGATTAAGCGAAGCCCACTATTAATTTGTTTGTAAACAAGCTGATGGTTCGAGCACTTTGCGACGGGAGGGTGTGGATTTAATACACACTCTAGGAGAAATATTTACGGCACTGATTCATAGCCGAATGGTCAGAGCTGCCGACTGTCAATGGGACGGTTATAGGTTCAATTCACGGCTGGGGAAAGTTGTTTGTCTAGCCGCACTGATGAGTTGTGATACAACGAAACAGTACTGTATGTTGATGACAATAAATATATATATATATATATATATATATATATATATATATATATATATGATAACATTAAACATTGGTAAAGTAGCTTGAGTAATCTCAATGATTAATCTTAATCTTTAAAGTTCCGAAACAGAAGAATACTGCTTTAAGTCAATTCAATTATGAAGAAAATGATTTCCGTATTTATCGATTATCGATTGTGAAGTTTCCATATTCACATTGAAACTCTAGTTCTCGTTATATCACAAAAATAATGCGCCTTTTAGCCTAGACAATATCATATTTTTGATCAAATACTAATATCATAATCAGTTTCGAGGAGAAAAAGTAATTTTTTAAAATTGATAGTTTGGAACCATTTACAACATAATTTTATAATCGGATGTTCCTAATAATTAGTATGTACCATATACACATTATAATACATTGCATATATTGATTACATGGGTATACACGGACATATTTCTATATGCATACACTTATATGTGCGCGTGGTTACATAACTGATAACCACTAGGTATACGACGGATAACGTTTTAAAATTAATATTCCCAAGAAACTTCCTCTTGTTGTATAGCTAGAAAATTATTTAAGGAGTTTATATTTAAGGATTCCTCTTGTTGTATAGCTGGAAACATATTTAAGAGTTCATATTGGGCCAATACATATAACGGATATAACAATAGTGATGAGAGGGAGAGTAGACATTTATACATACACAGTTCTGTTCTGGGACTTCATATATATATATATATATATATATATATATATATATATATATATATATATATATATATATATATATACTGAGGTGATAGGGTGATAGATGCACAGTTCTTATATTTCGTATAAAACATATAGAGAGGAGGAGAGATACATATTCTTGGAAGGGTTACGCAATGTTCATAATAAGACGTTTAAAACATTACCTTTGGGTGTTGAACGATGACACATAGCAATAGTTTTACAAAAACACAAAGGTGATACTTTATTCATTGAACCGGTCGAATGATGATGACGTCAGGAATTCAAATTCGGGGTCTACATAGTTTAATGTTCTTCCTTTCGCTTCCAAAGGTCGGCTGATCACTGACTGCTAACTGACTTACTCTTCTAATCTCTGCTGACTGACTAGCAGACTCAAATATTCTGCCTCAACTATCTGATCTGACTAACTCTAGCTCCTATATTGAGAATCCCACGTTTGCTATGACGTCAGAAGTGTGTTTCCCAAACATGACCAATTCATGTGGCCATACACACGTTTTTCTCTAACACACTTTTGACAAAAAAGAATTCTCAAGTAACCTATTTCTCACATTCTATTTCTTAACCTAGCTTACAAGGTTCGAGTCTCACCATATCCTAATCTCATTTTCACTAATCTAATGTTATTCTTATTTACATGGAAAGGGACAGTCCTTTTTCCTGTAACAATTTTTCTGCAAAAAGCCGACTAATAAGTATGAATGCTACCATACTAGGTACTAAATAGATACTTGTTCGGGGTTGATCATTCATAGTTCTTTACATAATTTAATTCTGGAAATCCCAGATAGTTTTAAACTATACGGCACTTAGGTGCTATTTATACTAATTAAACAATATTGGGCAGCTCTTTTTGTAATATAATTTTAAATATTTTTCCGTGATGATATAAAAAGTATTTTAAAAGTTATATTTTTACCAAGGCATTTTAAGCTTTAATTCAATCCAACAATGGTATATTACCACTGATATGTCAGAGGCTACTGTGATAAGTCCAATATAGGATGTTAATCTTGGAGAGCAGTTGGGTAGCAACTTATTTGATCACATTACATTTAAATTTATGCGTTTTATATGGACGACACAATGGTGAACAGATATGTAATTATTGTAGACCCATGCTAGGGATCACAAATGAAAGAAACCACAAGTAGTGTAAAGTATTTAAAATATAATATGTATTTATCATAAAGAATATAGGAGCCACTAAAGTGGTATGAGAGGAATGTGTTCGTAGCATGCGGTTAAGCATGGTATGAATGTCTCCATTTAGTCTCTGGAACCAGTGATATTCATAGGATTGGTTGATTGCACTTAGTTCTAAAATAAGAATGATTTGTACCCCACAACAGTAATGAAAGCTATTAAGTAGAAACTCTTCTGATCTCAAAGGAACATGTACTGTGAAAGGGTGAGACTTTGCTGATATTCGCATAGGTCGGGGTTTTTTTTATTAAAGGGATAAGTTTGTCAGAACACAGCCCGTGGATGTACTTGTAAAACAATATACATGGTGTTCAATAAATAATTTACAAAGATTTTTTACCCATATTTAAAAGATTAAACAATAGAGATCACCAAAACATAAGTATTACTAGATTCCACATATCCTAACTTTATTCAATGTAACTGCCCTGTACATCAATAACCTATGGGAAACGCTTGGTGAATGCTTTACACGTGTCACGAATAATTATTTGTGGGATTTGAGCCCATTCCGCACTTAATTTCTTCTTCGGATCCTTCAAATTGGTATGGTGTGAGCCTGAGACAGTATTCTCCCAGATAAACAAAATATCTTGATTTCATCAGTTGATTTCAAACGTTTTAGCACTCTCCACATCAATATTCGATACACATTTAAAGTCGGTCTATGTCTTCTGCAGATTTTTCGGATTTGAATAACTCTACAATGGCAATTCGTTTCGCTTAATTATGTGGCATACTGTCAAACGTAATCTTCAAGTTTAATATCTATAAACAACTGAAAAAGATAAAAATTTATGAACATTCACGAAATATAGATTCTAATAGAAATAGTAAATATTGAACACCCTGTAGATGCAATATGGCGGCAATGCTTAGCATTACAGTGCGAGACCCATTCAGTTAAAATTTCTAAGAAGAGTTATTAGTGGGCGGTACACCAGCCTAGATATGACAACATTACTCCATGCACGGGTAAATAATGGTTTTGTAGAGAAATAAGATACTGAAGGATGTGAGAAGTTTTCTGGTCAATTAGAAAGAAGTATCTTATTTGCAGCCGACTTAGCAACATCTTCTACCTACTTATTTAAAATCAATGTGCTTGAGAATGTACATGCTAGAGGCTTTCTAAACATAGCTTTGTATTTGTAGTAATGTAAAGATGCGTGTCTGTAGTTAGAAACATATCTGACTTGATGTTTTACGACGTAAATGTGACGTTTCATCACTTGAAAAAGTCGTATTTTCATGGCAAGATTGCATGTTGTCATTGTGAGCCACTTGAAAATATACAGAATTAGTGTCCTCTCCAAATAATAGACACTCTCACCAATGGATTATTATTCCCATATATTGACCAGTCAATCGTTCTCCTCATGTGGTTTGCCTGTGCGGTCTATTCTGGATGAAATTTTTTTCTGTTCATTTAAAACAGATGGGACATATATTATTGTAACTTCTCAAAATAAAACATCTTTACTTGTTTTAAACTTGGGTTGAAGTTTTCTTTCGAAAATCCTTTCGTTACAGCAGGGACTGACATCACATGATTTCATGCTGAGGCTTGTTTCGAAGTTCACAATGTGAGGCATCTAAATCTTGAATTCGAATTATTTGATGAGGGCGCGTATCCTACCGACGATTTCAGTTTCCTCAGTATATTCTATTATGTTGTGACTTGGCTCGTACTATAGGACTTCCGGTCACCCGGAGATATAAAAGAAGATTCGAAGAGCACACAAGAAAGTACGTATTCTATTTACATTGGCTTGTAGCTATCACCTACTATTACACTTATCTTGTACTTGTTTCACTATTTAATAAATAGTTATCCCCATTTTCTCTGGCTATCGTTCTTTTTTTTGTGCGATATAACAGATAATTTTAAAGTAATTTATTTCAGCCTTTGAGCGGTGTGAGACCAATAAATAAATATCTTTATCTTCAGTGTCTACCGCTTCATAGCTCTCACACAAAAAAGTATTTGTGAAAAATACAGTATTTAATATTTATGAGAGAGAGTAAGAAACTACTTTGAATATTTAGTTTCACTGTCAAAACTATTATAAATTATGCATTAAAACAAGATATAATTAGATTTGAACTGAAACCGTCTTTTATATTGGATTATCAAAAGTAAAAGTCAATTAATAAAAATCTTTATGTGATGCTTTTGTGTATATTATGTTGTGTTATTATTTTAAAGTTATGGAGTTACAAATACATAAGACTTGCTTGAAATTTGAACTCGAGTATTCACACTGTGAATACTACTATCCTAATAATGTGTAATCTGTCTACGTTTTATCAAAAGATAATCATTTATTAGCATAGAAGTGACATTATCTCTAGCCTTAATTTACATTATATTCCTCGCTGTAACAAGATTTTACGATATGATGTCGTGTAGCAGGGGGGCTACTATTGGGGACATATTTAAAGATGACGGGAATTCATATTGAATGGAGGCAAATTAACGGTGACATATATAACGGAACTCACAATACACGAATAAACGATAGTGATGACAATTCTGAGGGGAGCTATTTATAACTGTTCTTTGAACATTATGACGACTGTGATGATAAATACGAAGGGAGACATTTATATCAGACTCGATGATGCAACAGTTCTTAACACATATAGAGGAGAGGTATATTACTGATGACGAAGGAGGCACATAATACTTGGAAGGGGCCATACAAAGTTCGTTACAAGATGATGATAAAACGCATTTACCTTTTCTATTGTAAGGAATGATGACACGAGGCAACAGTTACAAACATAGTTGGTTCCTTTATTACTCCACTGGCCGATTGGTGATGTCAGGAACTCAAGCTTTTTCGACTACATCGTCTACTTCCCTTCCTTAGCTTCTAAGGGGCTCTCCTCTCGATCTCTCCTAACTGACTATCTCTCATCAATTTCCTAACTTCGAACCCACAGATTCAATATATCGAAAAATCTCCTTTGTTTCTGACGTCAGAAGTGTACTGTCGACAGACGTGACTATATCACGTTTTCTACACATGTCCGTCCAACGAACTTTTGGAAAACAAAGAATCTTTAATTCTAATTTTTTAATATCTAAACTATTTTTAACAATATATCTTAATTCGCATTGTCCATTCTTTTAACTGACATATTAAACATCCAGATTTCTAAAAGAATGTACAATCGTCTCTTTTTTGACATTAATATTAATTAGCTATTCTAATAGAATTTACAATGGACTGAAAACCTAACACTCCATTTTCCATTATCTTTAATACTTGCCTACAGGGTTCGATACTAGCCTTTTAATAATATCATTTTCACTTATCTGGTATGTCTTCTTACATGAGAAGGGGCCAGCCCTTTCATGTAACAATGATAGCTTCTTATAAATTCCCATTGAACTCTCGTGTACTTAAAACAAAAGGGATTTCCCATAAACAGAGTTTCTTCCAAGAATTTCCCATCTCTGGAACACATTACAGTTGAACTACTTCCCTTCTGACGACATCATAGTTGTTTTGAAGTCCAATATCAACAAAACGTTTGCGAAGGTCATCTTCAGTAATCAAATATTATTTACTCCATTCATCATTTTAAACATTTTCATCGTATTCTTCATCATCCAACTTTATTCCTTATCCTTGAGTTACTTTTGGAATTAGTAAGCTCACTCGGCAGTTTTCCCTAAGCATAACAGCCAAGAGAGCGTAGACCATTGTTAATGTGCCTTGTTCTCTGTTGATTGAGTCCTTTCTGATCCTATCCAGTTTTAGAAGGTCCACTACCCTAGACATTACCTTCTCCATTCAAGAAGAAATTAATTCATTGCTAATCGCATGAAGCGCCTCTACGTAAAATGCTGATGGGGCTGACAAGGTATCTTTTGAAGGCCAGGATGCACTTGCTATAGTGTGCTGACATTTGTGTCGCATTATCTGGCCGTGCAAGGGAGACAATCATTTCGTCATTATATATTTTAAAAGTCCAGAATTTCTATTTAAAAAATCGTATATTATAATTAAATATTTTTACTCTTTTGGACCAAACCAAACGTTTTGCCACTGAAGCGTTAAGGGGATACTGTGATAGTGACCATATTTATACGTAGGTAACGAGGATAGTTAGCAAAATGTTTATTCATATACGTGTTCGAATCTCATTATCAGCCATATTGCCACCTATGCTAATTAAGAAGATATAACTGGAATTGTTCTTGTACATAAAAGGATAGCGGCTCTTTTATTATGCACCTTCAGCTGCATCACATTTTTGATCCGTCATCAGTAGTGAGTGACTAGTTGACGCAGATCATTACGAATCGTCGAGGATTGGTTGTATTTATTGCATTCGCAGATTTTTACCAGCTCTCACCTTGCAAGACTAACAAGACTGGTATTTACGTAGATGTTTTTATCCTCCAATTTTCACCCCAAACAAGGCACAGTACCACTTTGAAACAGGGGCTACTATCGGGGACATAAGTTACAGGAGTATTATGAAGGGAGATGAATAGCAAGATATCTGTTCACATTACACTTGAACTTCTGCATGCCAGTGCAGTTGGGAAAGCAGAATCCCGGAAGGGGGTTCCAAAGTGTAGCAGTTCTGGGGAAGAAACTACTGGAGTAGAAGGCCTTCTCACACCTCGGGATCTCTACTGTGAAGAGGTGGGACAGTTGCTTGTCGGGTTTGTCGGGATTATTCACGTCTAGGGCGTACAATTGTTTGTAGTTCGTTAGAGCATTCACCATATTTGTACTTGTAGAACAGGCAGAAGGATGTAACATTTCCTCGATGGGTAGAGGCTGAAACCTAGATGACAGTTCAGGAACTATCAGGTTGGCGACTCTCTTTTGAACCCTGTCGAGGAGTGAAAGACAAGTACCAGATGCACCAGCCCAAATGTGACAACAGTACTCCATACATGGGCGAATGGTGGCCTTATAGGGGTACAGGATACTTTCAGGCGTAAGTAGTTTTCTAGCACGGTCGAGAGAGAGAGAGAGAGAGAGCCAACCTTCTTCGCAGCAGCCTTGGCAATGCCCTCAACGTATCTATTCCAGTTCATGTTCCCTGTAAGTGTTAGGCCGAGGAGCTTAAAGGAAGTATTTTGGGGTTATGTGTTCTTGGCCATTGCTATTGGTGGCACAGAAGGTTTCCTGTAATTATTGAAGGAATCAAGCTTAGTCTTGGCAGCATTGAATGTGAC
Source organism: Euprymna scolopes (assembly GCF_053919585.1). Taxonomy (NCBI): domain Eukaryota; kingdom Metazoa; phylum Mollusca; class Cephalopoda; order Sepiida; family Sepiolidae; genus Euprymna; species Euprymna scolopes. Next base: position 54,048,206 of record NC_136493.1, on the reverse strand, counting down.
CATCCATTTTTGTCCCCATTCCACTACAGATTTGAGGTTTCCTCCAGTATTTCTGCCATTTCCTTAGATATGTGTTGATTTGTTTTCCCCCCGTGCCTGTTATAGAGAGTGGTGTCATCAGCAAATATACCCATCTCCGAAACAATTTTATCAGGGAGGTCAGTTATAAATATCAGGAATAATAAAGGTCCAAAGATAGACCCCTGAGGTACTTCTGAATTTATATCCTAATGTTTAGATGTATGATCGTCGAGGACAAGCTGGAGTTTTCTCTTACTTAAGAAGGATTTAATTACATTATGCATTCTTCCAGTGATAACATATGATCTAATTTTCCTTAGAATACCATCGTGCCATACCTTGTCAAATGCCTTAGACATATCGAAGGCTACCGCTCTACCTTCTCCTGTTTTGTCTAGTGAACAGTATATACGTCCAGAGATTACACTTAGGATATCTGCTGTGGGACTGGGCTTGCCTAAATCTATATTATTTGTTGGTCAGGAGCTTAGGAGCTGTAAGGTGATATACTAGAGCTTGATTAATTAAGGATTCAAATATTTTGGCGAAAAGCTAGAGAAGGCTAATGGGCCGATAATGGGTCAGTTCTATCGCCAGAATTCTTGAAAATTGGTACCACAGTAGCTGTTGTCCAGCAGTCAGGAAAGCAAGATTCATTAAGGCATTTGTTGAAAAGTTTGGAGAGAACTGGAGCAACATTAGCGAAGCATTTTTTAATAGCACAACCGGAATGAGATCGGGTCCACATGCTTTGGAGGTGTCTAGATTATTTTATGATACCATGTACCTGAAAATGGGTGATTTTCAAATCATCTAGTGTTGCGTCTGTCGGCAAAGGAAAGTCAGGAGAGAGTGGTGTGCCGGGTCCAATGTGGACTTTGAGGCAAACCGACTGGCAAGTAGGTTAGCTTTCTCGGTTGCCGTGCAAGCAATTTCATAATTGTTTGATAGTGGGTGAATCGTTGACTGTTCATTATTTACCACACTGTTGTAGATTTTCTAAAAATCACGGTGTTATGGTATTCTCAAATAATCAGCTACACAAACACTGACCAGTCTCAAAGTTATTTAACTACAATGATCCTTCGAAATAATGGACGTGTTCTTTTTCATCGGCTAATGCAAGAGTGTACGTATTTTAAATTAGATTTAAGAAATTCGAAGAATTTGTAAGTCTTGCATCGTCAACAATGAAGACAAATGTCAGTATTTCTAAAATGTAGATAATATAAACGTAAAAAGTTCACGGTGCTTTCCATATAAATATACATAGTATACTATCAATAATAAATATAAATAGTATACTATCAATAATAAATATACATAGTATACTATCAATAATAAAATTCTTCTTGTAAGAATAAATATATGGCAGTATTATTTGAATTCATCATCTCTGGGTGTATCTTGTCGATCTCGGAAATTTCGAACGGAACCCTATATTTGCTTCACGGAGGTACTATGTTCTTATTCCGCCAGCCAGGACTTGATAGAGGTTCTAAGTAAGTTGCACTTATATATTTCGGCCGCCTACGCTAAGAATTGAACGTTCAGCTTTCAGGAAAATATCTCTTTTACAATAAAGTACTCTAACGACTGAACCACGGGCAATTCTAGTACAAATTTTAGAAGCCTTGAATCTATTTTTATTTCTAGTTGTAAATATGACTGTTTATTACTAATTATTATTATAACTTACTGCAGATGTATATATTATTATTTTTACTTATTGCTGTATATGTTATCTATTATTATTTATTATTTATAAATGACGATTCCTATATCGTACTAAATTCTATATATAGTGTAAAAATTAAATTCCATCTTTTATTAACTGGTTGTGTCCCAGCATATGTACTGCTTCTTTCAGTCGTCTTACTCTCCTCCATTTTTCTCTGTTTATTTCGTCCCATAATGGTAGATCCCTTTTCCCTCTGAGTTCGACAGAATATTTCCGAGTTCGACAAGATACACGTGAAGAAGGTCGAAGGTGACATCGACTAAAACATTATGAAAAAAAACATCAAGATGAGAACAGTAGTCCGATGAATCCAAATAATACGAATAACCAATCTTATTTACAAAATTCAGAAACGTCAAATATATGTCAGTTTTTTTTTTTTACATGGTGCTCACCACTTACCAAAGTCCGGAAGACACTCGGTGATAAAGATTATTGCGTGTACAGTAATCGATGAGATAATATCGTAGTAATCGTTAGTAATGGACATTTGATAAAGTGTCTGACTTAAGGAAGCGGTTTATCAGAAATATGTTTATGTGGGACTTGAAGACAACAAATTTACAGTCAGCTGGGAAACAGGCAAACAGAAGAGACTTCCACGGGTGTGCAATTCTAAGAAAGAAGTTTTGTTCATTGAATCTATGTTTTGATTTAGGCAATGATAAAGAGTGTGGAAATTATTGACAGTGGTTTCAGCTAAACGGGTGTTTTTCTTGAAAGATTGACGAGGGGGCATCAGAGATTGGAACTCAGACGAGCACTTGGCATGGAAATAACGATAAAACAAAGACAAGCTCGCAATGTCTCTTCTGTGGGAAAGAGGTTGCAGGGAAGAGAAAAGGATATCCCCCACTAAGACACGAAGTCTATTTTGTACTCTGTCAAGGCAGGATAGTCTAGTTTTAGCAACTCCAGCCCAGATGTAGCAGCAGTACCCCATTCTTAGACGTACTTGGCTTTTATATAGATAGAGAATGGCATCAGAAGTTAGCTATCTACTGGAGTGGTAGAAGGATTCCACCATTTTTCCGGCAACCTCGACAACAGATTTGATGTACGTGTTCCATTTCAGATCAGGAATAAAGGTCAATCCCATAAGCTTATCAAAACATGGAGCCTCCCCAAGACGAGAGCCATCCATTTCAATTGATGCCAGATGGGGATCAGAGCGTTGATGATGTAAAGATAGGAGCTTGGTTTTAGATGCATTAAAAGTAACATCCACCTCTTCCCTCATTGCACCACGCGCTCAAGAGAATTAGAGTCACCTTTGCCATTTACGGCCTTTGATGTATTGCCATAGATAGTTGTATCATCAGCATAGATGTCAACGAATGATTTAAGTATGTGTTTGTGGAGATCATTGATGTAGATCAGAATGAGAATTAGGCCCAAGATGGACCCCTGAGGGACTTCAGCATTAACACTGTGGGCTTCTGATTTCTGCCCATTAACCACTACTCTTATGAGCCTATCAGAGAAAAATGATTTAATAATTGAGAAAACATTTCCAGTTATACCGTAGCTGAAAATCCTGTGAAGTAGGACTTTATACCATACCTTATCTAATGCCTTTGATATGTAAGAGCAATTGCCATAGAGAGGAAGCCTTTGTCGAGAGATTCACTAATCCTATGAGATATAACTGTTAGCATATCTGCTGTAAATCTCGCAGAATGGAAACCATATTGCATGTCACTGAGGAGGTTATTTTTGATGAGGTGGTTGACTACTTCTTTATTTAATATGGATTCCAGCAACTTACTCAGGACACAAAGGAGACTTATTGGTCTGTACTGAAGGGGAGATGACTTATCACCGTGATCCTTAAATACTGGGCATACTGATGAGGTTTTCCAGGATGTTGGGAAGCAATTCTCCTAAAGACAACACTTATACAGTTTTGTAAGTATGGAGGCAAGTTCTGGTTTAAGCTTTTCCAACACTATAATTTGAATTACATCAGGGCCAGTTGCTTTACTGGAATCAAGGTTCTTGATTAGCTTGGCGACATCACACACAGATATTTGTATGTTGCATAGCGTGTTGTCTGTTATAGGAGGAAATACGGGAGTTGATGGCCGTCGTCGCACAGGGTAGAATTAGCTGAAAAATTCTTGGCAAATAGTTTGGCTTTGTCTGATGCTGACGATATAACCTCAGGTCCATTGATGATGGTTGGGATAGAACGCACGCTTCTGTTCAGGATCCTGTTTGCTATTTCCCAAAACTGGTGGGAACCAAGCCGCTGCTCAGATACTTTGGATTTAACGGACTGAGCATATAGCTCTCTTGCATGTTTTATTACTCTTTTACAGTAGTTGCTGGCAGTCCTGAAAGCAGCTTTAGTCTCAGTACATCTATTACGTTGGTAGCTATAGAAAAAGTGATTTCTGTGCGCGATGGCAGCGGCACATTTTAGGAGGACCATGGTTGGCTGTTAGTTTTTTTTGGGGAATTTTTTGTATGGTATGCATCGGTCTATACCTACAATTAACCCTTTGGTCAGGTATGATACTATAGATCAGATATAAATCTATGGAAGCTATTCCAGTAAGTCATAGAGTTTCAGTTCAGTGCTATGAGGAAAAAGAACTCATCGTTCTGCCATAAAATTATGCTAACTATCAGCAAATGCTCATTCAAATAGTAAATCGGACATGATCTTATTTAGTTATTTATTTAAGCTTGTAGCAATTCAATTATTCTATATAAAAAACAATATTTGCTGTATTATCCTAAATTAATTGTCAGGCAAATAAAAAAAAACCATAATCAATAAAATGAATGCCATTCTTTAAATGAATTTATTTAAAATTATACTGTTTTGTCACTATGATGAGATTATTTGATTTAGGCACAATTTATTTTAAAATGTGTAAAGTCAGAATATTTAACTTTAGTAATACAAACTTTATACATCAATTTAATTATTTATTTTCACCTTTGCTGGTCGGATGGTCTTATTTGTTTGATATGTGTGAGAGGTGATAACGTACGTCCGAACATGAACATTAACGTATATAGACTAAAATTAGTATTTGGACTAAAATAATAATTATTTATAAACGATTCTATGAAAATAGTGTCCATTATATTTGAAATGCAGACCACGCCCAAATTAGATAGATTAAAACGTAATAAAAATCCTCAAAAAGTAAGAATATGCTACATAGTTCAATACAAATAATAAAGTCACATAATAAGTAGACACTTTTAATTTATTCCTTCACTTCAGCACCTAATAGCAGACAATGTTCTCATTTGGTTGCCTTGTTTCTTTCGAATGTTCCTCTTTTACGTAACGTTTCATTGACTTCTTTCTACGGTTGAAGAACTACTGCACATTGAAATTACTACGAGTTCCTTTCACACACGATTACAACAATAATCACATAGGATTACAATGATATTAAAAAACGAGGCAACGTCAAAGGGAGGTCATTGTTATAGTCTTGATCAGAATTACAAGATTGACCTTTTAATGCCAAATTTCCTAAATTTGGCATCTTTTGGAAGCAGTTTGGCTGTCAGAAATTGTATTTGGCATTTTTCAAAGCATAACATACGGATTAACGAAGTAAGGAAAAAGGCAGAATCTTAAATAGGTGGCGAAATTATATTGTTAATTTTGCATCTGCATAAACCTGTAACACACGCCATCTGGTGATCTGCTTTCAGCTAACTTGGAAATTTCTAGTTCTATGAACGTAACATTATCACTGGAGAAAGCAAGATTGCATCGCTATCCATTAAAGTAAGGAAAGAATGGCAGCATACATGTAAGGCTGAGACTCCTCAGAGGCGTGATGAATGTAATAGCATCATGCGAATATGCATCTTGTCAATATCAAAAGGAAACCGTGATGTCGATGCTGCAACAGCAATACACGGACATGTTTAGAAAGGAAAATTGTCTTAGATTTGAAAAAGATTTTCTTATTGATCTGGGAAACTTCATCTGGACTTAGATTCATATGCTGCACACACGGATACACGGACACACACACACAAACACACAAACACACACACACACACACATAAAAAACAAAACTAACGAAGCAAACAAAGAAAGGGTTCCGTAACAAAGATGTAAGGGACAGCGCAAAATATCGAAGTCACTAATAATGTTATACAATATAATAAAGAGCAAGCTGTATTTATTTGTATATAAACGTTTCGCCTTGTCACACAAAATTTATCCCAACAAGTTAGGAAAAGCAAATCTATTAGATTTTGTTTTTGTTCACGTTTCTATATAGATTTATACGTGTTTTTATTTCCTTCTGCTTACTATACGGATTCATATGTTTTTCTTTTGTTTATACCAAGTTATACGTTTTCTTTTTTCGTAGTTCTTTTTATACCGAATTATATATTTTTCTTTTTTCTTTAAGTTTCTTATATCAATTTATACGTTTTCCCTTTTTTCTTTCTTCTTTTTATTCCGAATTATATATTGTTACTTTATTATTTCTGTTTTCTACATCGATTTATCCGTTTGTCTTTTATCTTTCTACTTTTTATACGGATCACATCATTTTTCGTTTTAATAATAATAATGATTTAATAATTGAGGGGACATGTCCAGCTATTACGTAGCTGGAAATCTTGTGAATTTGACATACATACCATAATCTAAAAGAGATGGAATAACTGAAAAGCTAATGTTTGTGCTGACATTTAAATATTATAAACGAGGAAAAAAATATTTGTTTACCCACGAAAGCAAAATGTGAGACAAGGTCGTTTTTTAATGTGTGTGTGTGTGTGGGGGGGGGGGGAAACGAGCTCCCTAAAAAGGGGCACTCTTGAAGTAGGCAAAAACAAAAATTTGCCTTAGTATAGAAAGTGTTCCCTTGGATTGACTAATAACAAATTAGTTTAAGTGTAGCATGAGAACAGATACTACACTATTATCTTGACCCGGAGCTAGAGCTACTTTTTCTGTTTGTATTTATTTGCTCCCCAACGAATGCAAATTATGACGCAATTGTTTATGTGGGTGAAAACCAGTCCCCATAAATAAAGCACTCTGGAAGTAGGCAAAAATAAAAATCGTTTTACTATAGAAGGGTTTCTGCTTCATTGACTAAAGACAAATTATCTTAAATGTAGCATCAGAACAGATACTACATTGTGATCTAAGCCTTAAGGTCAGATACTCTTTTATTAAAAAAATGGAAAATCAATATAAAAAATTGAACTGAAGCTAAATATATTCCACAATGTCAGGCCGAACAAGTAAAATGTCAAATAAATATTAAATAAATATTCAATACATTCCGTAAAAAATGAAACCAAACTGCTTCGTCAGTCGTCATACAAATATTCATAATAATATGAAATAGCGTCTAACTTGGACAATTTTAAAAATAAGGATGAGAAAAAAAGAAAGAAAGAAACATTTCAAACTATAGAATACAATAACGTTGTCATAACGGTTTTCGTTAGATCACCGAAGTTAAACGGCGTTGAACATGTCAAGATAAGATGAATAAACATTTGGAAATATCAATCGCTGGTACGTATGAGGTCAGCGTCACTTCGCTGCTAAAGCTAACGTTGTCAAAACATACACACCTAGCTTTAAGTAAATAGCATTGGAAAATCGCAGAACCTAGCGTGGCGACACTGGGAAAACCTTGAATGACATGCACTAATAAGGTAGAAGGACATCAGAGCTGGGTTCTTCTTTTTAAAATGATAAAAAACCCGATGATGATGATGATGATGGTGAACGTTTAAAATTCGAAATTTGAACAAAAAAGGGGGGGAACGCATATCAATATTATAGAAATAAAAATAAAAATTAAAATAAAAGTCGTATGGAAATAGAGTCAAAAGTTTTTTCTGCGGTGTTGTCGGACCTGCTGTTTGCTTTCTTATTTTTCTTATGCACGTAAAATATTGCAGATGTCACGTATAAACGGAAATAATGCACTCCTGCAATAAATATTTTTTGTATTTATTTGTATGCATATATATATATATAAATATGTATATACATCCATATATACATATATACACATATACGTTTTTAAAAGAGTAACAATGCATTCTGCAATAAATATCTATATGCATTTATTCGCCTATATATGTTTACATATATGTATATGATGAAAATAATGGAAATAGTATTCCGACAAAATAGAGAAAATAAAAAAGGAACAAACCGTATTATGTGTTCACCAACGTTTCGTCTTTATTTCGAGACTTCCTCTGGGTGAATGAGATTAAGAAACCAAAAAATATACCAGTACAAAATATTTGAAAAAAGTTTCACGTGCACAGTGTGACGCAGTTCTATTTAATAGAAACGGAAAAATTGATGTTGG
>NC_136493.1:54007603-54037603 GCF_053919585.1 Euprymna scolopes | reverse complement strand
GAAACACACACACGCATATATATATATATATATATATATATATATACATATATATATATGTGTGTGTGTGTATACAAATAAATAAAGATTCATTTATATCATAGAGTAGAGAGTTTAATACATCTACCACGAAAGTAACATATACCAACCTTCGTTCATTTTTTCCATAAACTAAATCAATTAAAGGCGATATTATATATCGTCATCCATTAGACATAATCTCGATTCAGAATTAAATGTACTGCGTATTATTAATGTATTTTCAAAATCTCAATTTTATTTTTTGTCTACTTTCCCTCTGGACTTCATTAGATATGCAGAAACTGTACATCACGCTGAAAGGGACCACTTAACAAAAGGCTCTTAATTATGTTTGTCAGTTTTTCGCCCACAAGGAAAATGTAGTCAATATGATTTTTGTAAAGTTCATGTTTAAGTTATGCAATTAACGTGTGTGGGTGAATGAATCCGTAAAAATGCGTGTTTTGTTTTTCGCAATTCATCAGAAAAACGAGATGATTAGAACATTGTGCCATTAAAAAAAATACAGCAATATCGTTGTTGGCAACGGATCCTCTTGGTGTCTCTTATTATAAACGCGGGGCGTGTCAGGTTATATAAATTACTCCTTTTTCAAGTTCAGCGTTATGAAAACAATCATGGCAGAACGCCGATGTATTTGAGTAAGTCGTTTATTTTAAGTTCAATAAAAGGAATAATTTACCCTTTAAGAATATTATTTTGTTGAACTTGATCCTGTTAGGGCAGAGGTTAGAGTAAAAGTACTTTACGGTGTAGGTATGTGTAAGTTCTGGGTAAAACGTTTTATTTCTGCTATTTATTTATTTATGTCTGCTCATAGTTGGAACGGGTTTTTTTCACGCAATAATTTAATGGAGATTTAAAAGACGATTAATGTAAAGCCTTTTTTACTAAAGAGTTACCGCCCATCAAAGCCAGAAGACTTCTCAAGTATAAGGGTTAAAAGGATAGTAAGTCGGGCGATGAACGCAGCCACGAGAAGGTTGAAAACAAGTGATAGAATAAGCAGACTTTGAGTATTCAATTTGGGAATGTGATTAAGGTAGTCCCTGAGAACGCTGAAAAGGATTAGGGAGAAATCGGTGTCATTGGTGACGTCCGAGGCGAAGAAAATAGGACTTGTAGGCGTCCCATAAGAAAAGATGCTAGAAATGCTGGGAGGGCACCAAATTTCTGCGCAATATATAGTAAGAAAAAATTATGCATTTGGGACATATTGCTCCCAAACAAAGAAGAGGCAGAGGCAGTGACAAAAAGAGATATCAAGGGGAGACGGTCATCCTAAAGCCGGAGTATTTATCCAGAAGGAGGACAGCAGTAACAGTTCTTGGGGTCACATGCTTCATCTCCGAAGAACACATGGGAGCATTAATGTTCCAATATAAAGAGCTTGAAGAAATCAACCCATGAAAGGGCTTAGGAACATCATTACTGGATATTATAAGCTCCAACTCAAGGTGGACAGGAAGGGTTTTGACAACATCCCGGCACAGGATTGTGAGGGCTGATCAATGACAGTGATAGTAGAGGGGAGGAAGCTGCATTGCTGGCATTGCCAAAAACCTGGGCACATGTCCAAGGCATTCCCACAAAAAGCCCAGGTAAAGCAAATGAAACAAAGACCGGGGAAGAGAACAGCGGATAAAAAAGAAAAGGAAAAGGAAAACTATGAGCCCAAGTGGAGTAAAGTCACCGCCAAAAAACGAAAAAGTCGGAAGAGGTGCCACCCAATTATCAGATAGAAGAGTGGCGGTGACGAAAAAAAGGAAGCACGTAAATGCTCTCCTCTGAATCTGAGGGGATGATCGAGACCCTGGTAATAAAACCCAAAGACAAAAAAGAAAAGAAAGAAAGGGAAAACAGAAAGCCGGGATATAGAGCTTCCGGCACAGACCCCAGTTTAACAGAAAGAACAACCCACCACTCCCTTATTTAAATCTCCAACTAACATGAAGGAGCCGGAGGAGACCCCGGTGCCAAAAGAGACAGAAGAAAGATCTACCTCTGCAGGCCGTAGAGAGAAAAAACAAATTTTTTCCCGTGTTCTTGCAAACCGACTGCAGGTTGTTATCGGCGACCTGGTCGAACCGGATCAGAACTACGCTGTAAAGGGAAGATTGATTCAAAACAACTTGGACTTGGTGCGCACGATCTTAGAGGGGTTAGAAGGCGACATAGAAGCCGCGCTGGTCAATTTAGATCAGCCCAACGCTCGATGGAATACAAGCAAACTTTGGAGGATAGAAGGGACTCTTTATGCCAAGTCATTTCGAAGTCTAATGCTTCTCATCAGAAGAGTAGAGAAAGTACTAGATAGCATGGTGGAGATGCAGCGAAAAAGACTAAGTGGAATTATAGAATGTTGGAAAAGCTTTATTGAATTCTAAATGAAGTAGAATACTATATATAACAAGCTTCTCATTTATTTAAAATTCAATAAAGCTTTCCCCAGCATTCTATAATTCCACTTAGTCTTTTTCGCTCCTAATAAACCCTACGCTAAACGCCGCATCTCCACCATGCTTCCTAGCACCTTCTCTACTGTTCTGATGAGAAGCATTAGGCTTCGAAATGCCTTGGAATAAAGAGCCCCTTCTATCCCCCAAATTTTGCTTGTATTCCATTATTCAATAAATGATCCATTCTTTTTCTATCAATATATAGTTTTGTGACTTCATTTCATACTCCTATTGCTCTTTTGTATAAGCTCCAATGATAATTGTTGAGCTTGGTATTATCCAGATAAGTCTCCTCTTGTGGAATTGAACTCTCTCTTTTTCTCTTACGCATTAAGCTATATATATATATATATATATATATATATATATATATATATATATATATATATATATATGTTTCGTATGTGTTGATTTTGAGAACTGTCATATATATTTATCAATATAAACAAATTTGCATAGTCGCAACACTGGATATGCTGCTATATCAGAAAAATGGTCGGTTAAACCCAGAAGTTAGGTGACCCTTGTTAGGTGACTTAATGGTTTTCTACCACAGAAAAAAAAAAAACAGTTTTCAAATATTTTATTAAGTAACCTCTCGAGGGCTTCTGTTTTAACCGACAATTTGTCGGAAACATTAACATGACAGGCGTCTCTACCTTGTACATATGTTTATATTGATATAAATATATGTTGCTCTTCTTTTATTGAGCACCGATTAACCTCGCTAAATTCATTAGTTATCACTCTTGAATACTTTTAACCTGGTCTATATACACACGTATATATATATATATATATATATATATATATATATATATATATATATATATATATGATTTCTTCATTTAAGCGCGTAAATTAATATAGGAAGATATAATTTTATACGTAAATTTTCAGTATTTACTTCAACAGCTAAATATATAGGTAAAGTTAGGTAGTAAGTTATGAAAATATACATGGCAATTAAGCTACACACAATATTTCGCGTTTCATTCGTGAGCATGAGCTTGACGAATTCTCACGAGAATGAAACGAGGATTATTCTGTGTAGCTTAATTTTCATATATATTTTCATAACTTACTGCACACACACACACACACATATATATATATGTATATGTAGTGAGAGAGAGAGAGAGAGGGGGGAGAGAGTGAGAGAGAGAGAGAAAGAGAGGGTGATAGAGGGGACAGAGAGTTAAAAGAGTGTGAAAAGGGCTATAGAAGAGAAGCACTCATTACTTTGTATGAGTCATGTTTACTGTTCAATTAGAATCAGAATGCAAACGGTGCGGTCATCAATTGTCAACCTTTGCCCATTATAAACATCATATATATATATATATATATATATATATATATATATATATATATATATATATACATGCGTGTCTGTAGATTACTGTTTTAAAAGTAATAAATAAATTAATAAATAAAAATACGTCCGAATAAAAAATGGGCGACTTTCTAAGAAAAACACCGAGTCTCCGAGGCGAAGACGTTTATCTTAATATCGTTTAAAAAATCAATAACAAAAACTACGAAAATAGATAAAAGCTAAACAATAAATTGTCTATGGTTTCATAGTGCAATGGGTTAGGGCGCTAGACTGAAATACATAAGGTCCGGGGTTCAAATACTAACAACAGTCAAGCTACGCTGAAGAGGAGTAGGACTCCGAAACACGCGTGCCCGTAGATTACTGTTTTAAAAATAATATATATATATATATATATATATATATAATATATATATGTGTGTGTGTAGCCATGATTCATTGCATCTCCGCAAGATGAAGATTAACACATGTTTATTCTGACTAATAATCATTAAACACCGAGAGAATATTCTAAAAATATGTTACGATTTTATTGGTTTTAAGTCAACTCGAAAATTAGTTGCAAACATTAGCTTATCAATATTTCAGAATTCCGTATACAGACATGACATATTCCGATCTCGCGTCAGACAGACAACTCGTCAATCACTCGCATTTAATAGGTTTCCTCTTTATTCACTTTCACAAAATGAAGTTGGTAAATTTTTCCATCACAGAAATCGATAACGATCATAATTATGTCAGCGATCTTCCGATTTATCCTCAAAGAACGTAATTATTTTGGTATATTCAATTTCTTTACAGGCAATTCGTATTTAGAGTAACACAGTCATGTAAATTGTTGTACGTAAGATAGTGAAGCTATTGTTAATGGTTGCTACGATGTAGGCGGTTATTTGAAACGTTTACTTTGAAAGCACTTAAATAACTGAAACATAGAGTAAAAATTAGAATACTAATAAAAGAACGATATGTCGATAAGAAAACTAATATAGGCTAGATTGTGAGAGAAACGTAAACTGTTCTCTTTAATTTGCTTACGCCTTTCAAAAATATTTTTAATGATGTATCGTTTGGAATATTTCGAGTACTAAGTATGGTTATTTTAAGAACATTTTGGCAGATATATTATCCGACTTATACTCTGATGTATATTTTTTCAAACTTGATATCAAAAAGATACACCTGAAGAAGGTCGGATGTTATATTGAACGAAATGTTGCGAAAATTATAACCACGATAAAATATTAGTGTTGGATAATGAGCCGAGGCAACGCTAATAACATCGGAGGTGTGCATACGTGCACATTTCAGATGGACTTTAATCTACATTATTGTGTCCTATCATCATCATCATCATCATCATCATCATCATCATCATCATCATCAGCGGTCACTCGTGTCCGAGTAAGACTGTCCTCCGTTGTGGCTTCTGTGGGTCCTCAGGTGAGCATAGAGCCCAATCCTAGACCCAATTTGTCTTGTGCAATTTGGGCAGATAAAGGTAGTAGTGGTGGGGTAGGGTTGGGTGTGTCTGGTTGATAATCTGTCCTTTCTGTGCTTGCGTTTATCCTCAGCAGCTTGATTTAGGTCACTACTATAAAGCGCAGCATCTTCGTGGACAGCGCTCCTCCATGCCAACCTGCTCCCAGCCACGTCCTCCCATGTCTCAAGGTCCATGTGAAACCGCTTTAGATTTGCTTTGATGTTGTCCTTATACCTCATCTTTTGGCCACCCTAGGCACGCTTTCCCTCAACAAGCTGAGAGTAGAAAATCTGTTTTGGGAGGCGGAGATCCGGCATACGGACAACATGACCAGTCCATCTGAGCTGGCGTTGAGCAACAGTAGCGGTGATAGTGGGAATGTCAGCCTCACTCAGGACGCTGGTGTTGGTGCGTCGGTCCTTCCAACTAATTCTGAGGATTTTTCGGAGGCATCTTTGGTGGTACGTCTCCAGGGTTTTTACGTGCCTCCTGTATGTGGTCCAGGTCTCCGATCCATAGAGAAGAGTGGGCAGCAAGACAGCTTTATATACCATGATTTTGGTCTTTGTCAGAAGGTCACGGTTCTCAAATACTCTCTTCCTTAGCCTTGAGAAAGCCCCACTGGCACAGCTGAGACGGTGTTGTATTTCATCATCTATGTTGGCTTTTGATGATAGGATGCTGCCTAGGTATGGGAAGTGGTCCACATTTTCCAGTCTGTCCTATAAACATGATCTGAATAGTAACTATTACTGAAAACAAAGAAAGGCTTACATTCCAGGTCGGGGAGTTAGATTTACCTAACGCAAAATAAAGAAGAACAATTTATTATCCCTATATATAATAAAAGAGGCGCAGTTTTTCCCCTCTGGACCAAAATACCGCAGCTTTGCAAGAACAGACGCCACATACTAATTTATTATGTCTAAACTATTATCAGCCACCTTATCTGACTTTTGATCGCCATTATAGACACATTTATTCGTTTGATTAAATCTCTATATTACATCCTAGGAGAGGCATCATGACTACCGTCGTCATCTAGAGGAAGTAGTTCTAACTTCGTCTCTAGCTACAATACTGCCACCAGTCTACACCCCCAAAATATATACATTCTTACTATGTCCTCCAATCACCCTTATTTACTGGATTATACACTATACAAAGCATTAACTTTCAATTTCCCTCACACAAAATAATGATTTCTCCCTTACACACTTCCAGCAATCCTCATTAGTTTCTATCTCTCAATTCCCTTATTCGAGAATAGATAACTTACTGAATAAGCGGACACACTGTTAAAAACATGGCCACTAAACCACCTGTTCCTTTACTATTTCATTTTCCTTATCCTGATTATATTACTTAAATTCTACTGTTGTCCCTTTTGCTTATTGTTTCTTGCACTAAACACGACAGCCGTTATCCCGATATTCTACGTTTGCCATACCAGCGAGCGAACGACAAATTTTGTAAACAAATACACACGTGCACATAAACATAGACAGAATAAAATCGACTTTATGGGAGGGGCAGATAGACTGATACATAGATATAAAAGGAGAGAGAGAGAGAAATAGAGAGCGATAGAGACAGACAGGCAGACAGATGGATAGGTAGAGAGAGAGTGTGTGTGTGTGTGTATGAGATAGATAGATTGATAGATAGATAGATAGATAGAGAGAGAGAGAGAGAGAGAGAGAGAGAGAGGGACTTCTTCGAAAAAGATTTCACACTTTTTATTTAGTTTAGACAAAACAATTTCTTTGCTTATAAACAATACACATAGACGTTTACATATTATATCGATTATTAATCTATAAATGTTTTTTGAGCATTATTATTTTTATCATTATTAATTACCAAAAATGAACGTGGGTGAAATTATGACTATATTTTTTACAAAAATAACCGTGATCGTAATCAACGTACATAAGCACAATACTATTTTATAGAGAAGAAAGTTTCGAAATTATTTTTTTAAAAAAAGTAATTTCTTGTTCATCTACAATATTTGGGGCATAATTGCACAAAATTATTTTCTAGAAAATTATTAAAATACTAATTATCGCTTACCTACGTTATTAGTGACCTACTTGCATTTAAAAAAAAAACTACCGCATTTAAATTGTCCACAAGTAAGTAGTTTTTCGAATAAAAACAAATCATTACCGTTGACCTACGCCATTTTTTTGTTTTTACCTATTTGACTTTTAAAATACCGCATTATTATTGTACGCAAATAAGTAGTTTTTTCGAATATTAATCAATATAACTTTTTGTTGACTATTGTGAGGTATTTGCGTTATAAAAAGACAATGCAGTTATCGACTTTCTTTTTTTTTTACTGTTTTTTTTTCTCTAGACCGACGCACAACTTATAACTAAAACGGGATCTTAAAGGTCAACACAGATATCTCGCTTGCTGTAAACATAAGTTTATTCTACATTTTCACATGAACACTTTGTTTATATTAAAAATGCAGCACAAACGTTAAACAGGTAAAATTTGATAACATCATCATTGAACATGTAATCCTATGCTTATTAAATTTTAAGGTGGAAGCACAGATTACTTACAAAACACCCTCCTCTAACATGTTCATGGCTTTCAGAATAATAACATTATAATTTCAGCACGGTAACAAAAAATACATGAGTACCCGACATTTATATTTTTTCTGATCGACACTGAACACCCAAAATTTCAAGGTTGTTTTATAGTATTTGCGCGTGAGGATCATAGCTACGGTTATCAAGATTAAATTTGGGGCAGATAATTTGACAAGCCGCCCCTCACAGAATAGGGTGTCTGTGTCGAAAATCGTTCTTAACAGGGTAGGTTGACGGCTCCAGCCATTCTTATCATGAGGATGTTGGGAGTGTCTAATCCAAAATCCGTTCTTAAAATAAGGAGGTTGAAGGTTGGGGGTTGGGCAATACCAACAACAGCCGTACATAACCTTTTTACGGGCGGGAGGGGAATGCTTCCACCGGGCAACGCCAGTTAACGGGTCCTGCTTGTTTTTAAAATTTGCATTTCAGAAATGTTGGTTGATGTCATAAAGAAAAGGAAAGGTATAGAGAGGAGAGGTGATAGTCGTTTAATGTCAGTGACAAGTTCCGACGTCGCCTCGTATACACACGCACACGCACACGCGCGCGCTTACTGCTAAACGCAGTTTTTCTGTTCCGTCTCTCTCTCTCTCTTTTTCGCTCTCAATCTCTCTCTTGTCAAGGGCCATGATTGAATTGTAAATTAACTTGTATGTTGACAAAATTCGTATGTGTTGATTTTGAAAACAACAACAAAGCAATTGTCAGGGTATATAATTTCGCAAGCATTTGAAAAATGCAAACTAGGAAATTATATATACATTCAATAACGCAACAGTAGTTCAAGTAATTTAAATGATACATGGTTAAAATAATACCATCAGTTATTACTGGATATTTCACCGATTTAATATTTGGTGGTCATGATTGAGTGGGAATTTTCTATGAAACTTATGTTCTACTCAGTTCAACCAAATTTATTTCTAGAAACCTTCCAACAATAAGAAACAATAATTACAGCTATTTAATTACGAAAAGAATTTCATATCTAATATTTGGATCATTCGGGTTTCTGTTCTCAATCCTAGGTGTTATCTCCACAGTGGTTTCGGCAGATTTAATATTAGATCTTCTTAAGCTATGTCTTGTTGAAGTTGAGGGATAATTACGTGCGGAATTTTAAACAGAACTGTTCAGTTAAACTATTTTATAAAAGTCACTTTGTATTCCTTCCTCATAGGTCCCAAAAAGGATGAGGTTATCTTTTGCAAATTTCACACAAATCTAATTTATATGTCTGGCAGTGTTCTTAGATATGTTTTATACAGAAAGTCATCCCATAAAGATAAAAAAATTGCAAAAATCCTATCTTAAAAATAGCTTTTATTTTTCGTAGATAAAAAAGAATACTTTTTTTCCTAGAGAATATTTTACGTTGCACCGATAAAGGGAGACAATAAGATTTCAGCAAATCATTTCTTCTTAAAAAACAGATTTATTATAATCTGCTGTTATAGCTTAGTAGTAGAGCATTCGACTACAGTTCGAAAGAGCTCCTGGTAAAACCCGTGTGCACCTCACGATTTTATTGTAAAATTTTCTTATTAATGAGTTAAATTTACGATGAAAGAAGAGGTACAATTTAAAAAAGCCACAAATCATTTCTTCGTTTGCATATTTTAAAACAAAACATTAATCAGAAATTAATTTTGCAGGACATTCATCGTCACGCTCATACAACAGCTGAACCACAGACGGGATTTGATGAACGACATTATCATTATTGTCTTTCTATTTTTTATTATTATTTTTACAAATTAGTCCTCCAAGCTAATTATACCTCATAATATATGATAATCAATAGAGGATTGATTCTATAATAATACATACGCAATCTGCATAATTTAAAATATCATGTTTAAGCGTATTGCACGATCGTGAAACGCCGGGCTGCCAGTTAGATAATCCATACAGATTTAAAGATTTTACAACTTCAACCGGAGGCACGTGAAGAAAATAGGAAATTACACCTGCTGAAGCATTGTGAGAATACCGTATACCATCAGTAGTGTATAATCAAACATTATCAAAATAATCAAAAATTATCAAAATAATCAAAATTATCAAAATTATCAAAATAATCAAAATTATAAAAATTATCAAAATAATCAAAATAATCCAAATTATCAAAATTATCAAAATTATCAAAATAATCAAAATAATCAAAATTATCAAAATAATCAAAAATTATCAAAATAATCAAAAATTATCAAAATAATCAAAATTATCAAAATTATCAAAATAATGAAAATTATCAAAAGTATCATCCCACCAATTAATAGAAATAACTACAAAATTAAATGGTTAAAAAAAAAACATCATAAATGATTTACAAAGGAACTGATACGTTGTAGCAGAGTACGTGGTAAAGCAACATAAGACACTTAACAACTCGATTTCGTAAATGACATTTATTTTCTTATTATTCTCCCGCCACGCGCGACTTCTTGTTTCGGCAAGATGCGTTTGAATACGAGCGAAGATTACATTGGTCGAAACGTTTTTATGACAACAGTACTTCCAATAATTCAAATAATAATAATAGAAGTCAGATTGATACTAAGAAGGAAATATCAAATACTTGAATTAGTCACAGTTTCTGTAATTGTAGATCTATGACAATAGGATATTCTTTTCCTTGTTTTGATTCTCAGGTATATATCTATTGGTATCTCATATACTTTTATGCAAAGTGATGTGGTTCTCGGTTGATTAATTGTGTCTTACTGTGTCAGATATATTCTCGAGAGTAAACAATGGAAAATATGCTGTTGTCATAGCCCTAGTAATTAGTTTTATTTTGGAGTTTTGGTCATAGGAAAATAAAAAAAAATAACAAGTAATATATCGCAATCACAACGAGTAAGCACCACAGGTAGCACTTCCTTGATCACAGAAAACAATTCTAATTCCCCCTTGTCAGATAGACGAGTATCATTGCATTGTTAACTCATGACAGCAGTTCGTTCTTCTTCTGTTAATTAAAGTAACAGTACCCTGCTCATAAACAGTATGTTTATATTCCAAACAAAAATTTACATAGTTTCTCTTGTAAAGTACCTTCTTAAATATTAAATATTTTCCCAACCTTGTTCACCACACTTGCAAACATTGCTTGAAAATCATTCTAAACTGATCCCGAGTGTTGTTGCTTCAAGCATACTAATGATCAACGAGCCTTCCAAACTGGTCTCCTCAATATTTTCGCGAGTTTGGAAAAAAGAAAAATTAAAAAGAGACAAGATCAATTCAATACAGAAGTTGTACTTTTGATCTTAGCAATTTTTAGATTTTCATCATATTTTGTCCTTTTATACTGATGTTCATTTATGGAAGCATTTGTAAATACCAACGGCATAAAACAATTGTGGTTGGAATTTTTTTTATCTAGTATACAATATCTATATAATAATATTTTAAGAAATCTCATGTTCGAACGTACGTTCTCACTTTTACACATGAATAAATATGAGATGTATCCGATCGGAAAACGTACACAATTACAACTTTATCCAAGTGGAAATGAATGTAATTTGTTGGTCCAACCCTTCTCCTTTTCTGTGCCCTCTTTTCTAACCGATGTGATTTCCTAAGTCTGTTTAATTTTGGTATGAATACTATTATGACATGTATGTTAAATTTTGGTATGAATACTATTGTGACATTATGTTTCATGGTTTTATGAATATTATTATGACATGTATGTTTCATTTTGGTATGAATAATATTATGATATGTATATTTCATGGTTGTATAAATAATATTATGACATGTATGATTCATTTTGGTATGAATAATATTATGATATGTATATTTCATTGTTGTAGTAATAATATTATGACATGTATGTTTCATTTTGGTATGAATAATATTATGATATGTATATTTCATGGTTGTATTAATAATATTATGACATGTATGTTTCATTTTGGTATGAATAATGTTATGATATGTATATTTCATGGTTGTATTAATAATATTATGACATGTATGTTTCATTTTGGTATTAATACTATTATGACATGTAGGTTTCATGGTTGTATTAATAATATGACATGTATGTTTCATTTTGGTATGGATATTATCATAATATGTATGTTTCATGGTTGTATTAATACTATTATGACATGTATTTTTCATGTTTGTATGAATAATATTATGACATGTATGTTTCATGGTTGAATGAATAATATTATGACATGTATGTTTCATTGTTGTATGAATAATATTATGACATGTATGTTTCATGGTTGAATGAATAATATTATGACATGTATGTTTCATTTTGGAATGAATATTATTATGACATGTATGTTTCATGGTTGTATTAATAATATTATGACATGTATGTTTCATTTTTGTATGAATAATATTATGACATGTATGTTTTATTTTGGTATGAATACTATTATGACATGTATGTTTCATGGTTGTATTAATAATATGACATGTATGTTTCATTTTGGTATGGATATTATTATAATATGTATGTTTCATGGTTGTATGAATACTATTATGACATGTATGTTTCATGGTTGTATAAATACTATTATGACATGTATGGTTCATGGTTGTATGAATACTATTATGACATATATGTTTCATTGTTGTATGAATAATATTATGACATGTATGTTTCATTTTGGTATGAATAATATTATGACATGTATGTTTTATTTTGGTATGAATACTATTATGACATGTATGTTTCATGGTTGTATTAATAATATGACATGTATGTTTCATTTTGGTATGGATATTATTATAATAGATATGTTTCATGGTTGTATTAATACTATTATGACATGTATGTTTCATGGTTGTATGAATCCTATTATGACATGTATGTTTCATTGTTGTATGAATAATATTATTACATATATGTTTCATGGTTGAATGAATAATATTATGACATGTATGTTTCATTTTGGAATGGATATTATAATGACATGTATGTTTCATGGTTGTTTTAATAATATTATGACATGTATGTTTCATGGTTGAATGAATAATATTATGACATGTATGTTTCATTGTTGTATGAATAATATTATGACATGTATGTTTCATGGTTGGATTAATAATATTATGACATGTATGTTTCATTTTGGAATGAATAATATTATGACATGTATGTTTCATTTTGGTATGAATAATATTATGACATGTATGTTTAATTTTGGTATGACCACTATTATGACATGTATGTTTCATGGTTGTATGAATAATAATATTATATGTATTTTTCATTTTGGTATGAATATAATTATGACATGTACGTTTCATTGTTGTATGAATAATATTATGAAATGTATGTTTTATTTTGGTATGAATACTATTATGACATGTAGGTTTCATTGTTGTATGAATTATATTATGACATGTATATTTAATTTTGGTATCAATAATATTATGATATGTATATCTCATGGTAATATTAATAATATTATGACATGTATGTTTCATTTTGGTATGAATAATATTATGATATGTATATTTCATGGTAATATTAATATTATTATAACATGTATGTTTAATTGTGGTATGAATAATATTATGACATGTATGTTTCACTGTTGTATGAATATTATTATGACATTTATGGTTCATTTTGGTATGAATAATATTATAATATGTATATTTCATGGTTGTATTAATAATATTATAAGATGTATGTTTAATTTTGGTATGAATAATATTATGATATGTATGTTTCATTGTTGTATTAATAATATTATGACATGTATATTTCATGGCTGTATGAATACTGTTATGACATGTATGTTTCATAGTTGTATGAATAATATTATGACATGTATGTTTCATTTTGGTATGAATAATATTACTATATGTATATTTCATGGTTGTATTTATAATATTCTGATATGTATGTTTCATTTTGGTATGAATAATATAATGACATGTATGTTTCATGGTTGTATTAATAATATTATGACATGTATGTTTCAGTTTGGTATGAATTATATTATGACATGTATGTTTCATGGTTGTATGAATACTATTATGACATGCATGTTTACTTTTGGTATGAATAATATTATGACACGTATGTTTCATGGTTGTATGAATAATATGACATGTATGCTTAATTTTGGTATGAATACTATTATGACATGTATGTTTAATTGTTGTATTTATAATATTATGGCATGTATGTTGAATTTTTGTATGAATAATATTATGATATGTATATTTCATGGTTTTATTAATAATATTATGACATGTATGTTTAATTTGGGTATGAATATTATTACTACATGTATGCTTCATGGTTGTATGAATAATATTATGACATGTAATTTTCATGGTTGTGTGAATAATATTATGACATGTATGTTTCATGGTTTTATGAATAATATTCTGACATGTATGTTTCATTTTGGTATGACTATTATTATGACATGTATGTTTCATTTTGGTATGAATACTATTATGACATGTATTTTTCATGGTTGTATGAATATTATTATAACATCTATGTATCATGGTTGTATAAATAATATTTTGATATGTATGTTTAATTGTTGTATTAATACTATTATAACATGTATGTTTCATGGTTGTATGAATAATATTATGACATTTATTTTTCACTGTGGTATAAATACTATTATGACATGTATGTTTAATTTTTGTGTGAATACTATTATGAAATGTATGTTTCATGGTTGTAAAAATATTATAATGACATGTATGTTTCATTATTGTATAAACATTATTATGGCATTTATGTTTCATTGTTGTATACATATTATTATGACATGCATGTTTCATTTTTGTATGGATACTATTATGACATGTATGTTTCATTTTGGTATGAATACTATAATGACATGTATGTTTCATTGTTGTATGAATATTATTATGACATTTATGTTTCATTGTTGTATAAATATTATTATGACATGTATGTTTCATGGTTTTATGAATACTATTATGACATGTATGTTTTATTGTTGTATGATTATTATTATTATATGTATGTTTCATTGTTGTATAAATATTATTATTATATGTATGTTTCATTTTTGTATCAATATTATGATATGTATTTTTCATGGTTGTATGAATATTATTATTATATGTATGTTTCATAGTTGTATAAATATTATTATGACATGTATGTTTCATGGTTTTATGAATATTTTTATGACATGTATGTTTCATTGTTGTATAAATATTATTATGACATGTATGTTTCATAGTTGTATGAATATTATTATGATATGTATGTTTCATTGTTGTATAAATATTATTATGACATGTATGTTTCATTGTTGTATAAATATTATTATGACATGTATGTTTCATTTTTGTATGAATATTATTATGACATGTATGTTTCACTGTTGTTTAAATATAATTTTGACATGTATGTTTCATTGCTGTATGACTATTATTATGATATGTATGTTTCATTGTTGTATGAATAATATTATGATATGTATGTTCCATTGTTGTATGAATAATATTATGATATGTATGTTTCATTGTTTTATGAATAATATTATGACATGTATGTTTCATTGTTGTATCAATATTATCATGATATATATATTTCATTTTTGTGTGAATATTATTATTACATGTATGTTTCCTGGTTGTATGAATATTATTATGATATGTATGTTTCATGGTTGTATGTATATTATTATGACATGTATCATGGTTGTAAGAATAATATTATGACATGTATGTTTCATGGTTGTATGAATATTATTATGACATGTATGTTTCATGGTTGTATAAATAATATTATGACATGTATGTTTCATGGTTGTATGAATAATATTATGATATGTAGGTTTCATGGTTGTATGAATAATATTATGACATGTATGTTTCTATTTCGGTATGAATAATATTAAGACATGTATGTTGCATGGTTGTATGAATATTATTATGACATGTATGTTTCATGGTTGTATAAATAATATTATGACATGTATGTTTCATGGTTGTATGAATAATATTATGATATGTAGGTTTCATGGTTGTATGAATAATATTATGACATGTATGTTTCTATTTCGGTATGAATAATATTATGACATGTATGTTGCATGGATGTGCTAGCGATTGTTTGTTTCATCTCGTCTGACTCCTTGGTCTAATGGTGTCGACTGTTTTATAACTACCTGTAGCATTGGTCTTTTCAATGTTAAGATCAATCTTCTTCTCCTGTCTTTGCGTTAATCATAATTCGTTCTTGTTAGTTTCTTACATAATGCTGTTTTATGCCTCGTCTGGAGCAATTTTCTTAAATATATCTTTTCAAAATCAGATTATATCGCTACGTTTACTAAAATAGTACACTTTTTAATAAATATGTTTTAAAACGTTACTTTCTGTTTCTGTTATTTAATGAATATATTACTGAAAATTACTTTCACTGTAAACAGATAATATTTATTGCCGTAAAAAGAATTAAAATGTTAGGATTTTAAATAAAGTATCATACAAGCCAATCGTAATCTTTCAAACATTAGATAACATCGCCGTTGAAAAACAACGCACGGATTCTTTACTACTGAATTCATCCATTTACTATCATGGCAAGGAAAAATTCTGAAGATGCTTTATTCCACCGAAATATTAATTTGAAACAAATAAAAGTTTGTTTATTTTACAAAATATTGCGTTGTAATTTGCCTTATAAACGTATACCATACACATTTTATTTTAAAGAAAGATATATAAGTTTTATTTATTTAAATAATATTTAACTGACAGAGGCAATTATTTTTCCCAGCGAAGAAAGAATTATTTCTTGTTAATTGTATTGGCCGCGATATATTATTATTTCAAAAGTAAACAGTAAACGTTATATATTGATGTTTAACGAACGATGGGGATTTTTCGCAGTCCATCAAGTTCATACATAATAGATAGGTTAATGGAACAAGTTATCTATGAATACAACCGCTATCTCTTGCAGTTCAGAAACAAAGAGAAAGATCTCATCAACTTATTCGCTAAATGTCTCTACCAACTTCCTGTTATAACCCCGTATTCTGGCACGTGACTCTTACTGCTACAAAAAAATTCCATCATCTTGCTAAGCAACGTTGTGTAGAATTTCCCATTATGAAACTTATTCTTACCCACTCGCACCTAGATATTTATGCAACTGGACAAAATAAAATAAAAAGTAACCAGTCCACCATGGCCGTCATATACGAAATTAGAAATTGCAATGGCGTTCATAAAAAATCCTTCGTTATATTTTGACCGCTTGTTCTCTTTTAATAAGTAATCATTTGTTTTCGACAGTTTGTTTGATTATTAACAAGTAATAAAATTTAACTGTTTTTGAAAAAAAAAACAAAAAAACATAATTTTAAAACTATTAAAAATAATCCAACATTTTTATACTTAGAATGTTTGTTATTTAAGCAAATAGAGAAAATAGATATAAAGGAGCATAAGAAGCAATGCCGCTGTGTGACGAACGAACAAAAAAATGGACAAACGAAAAAAGTCTTATTTCTTGTTATTATCGTTTATCTTCGTATATCCAATTGAAAAAAAAAAGATAATATTATCGAAATATTAAAACCTTGACCATCACAGCAATACCAAACTATAAGTTCATGTTTACTGGTTTTCTGATTTGTATTGTGATTATCTTGACAAATAAATGGATGCACGAAGTTAAAGATGACAAAAAACAAATAAGACCTTTCATTTGTCCATTTTGTTCATATGTCACACTTATAAAAAAGCCGGTTCCATGCATTGCTATAGTCTTCTTATACTTCTCTATATCTATCTTTTTAATAGTTTAAGTATTAATCATTAACCAAATATAAACGTATAAACAAACAATAACATTACAAAGTGTCACATAATTAAAATAATAAAAATTCGGCAAAAACTATACGGCCTAAAATAATTGGCTATATCTTTAGATTAACACAGGTCTGCAATTTTAGATTTTAGATATGCTTCTGTAAAAAAGACACATACCATAATGATATTTATAGAAAAGATTGAAATTGTCAACATCATATATCTGTGCGTGTGTGTGCACGCGCTCGTGTGTATGTGAGAAAGATTGAGAGAGAGAAAGAGAGAGAGTACAAAGAAAAAGAAAGTGCGAAGCGAACCAAATTACACGAGGAAGTGGATACTATCTACTTTTTCCAAGTTATTAAAGGTTATTGTTACAAAATTTGTTTATCTTGCTTTAAAAGTTTCGTTGCATTGTAGTATACTGAATTTCAGTCTTCAAATATCTGAGAAGAATCATCAAAGTTAACTTGCAAAATCCATACGGTCTATAGCTTTTGTTATTGCACGTCTTTATTATTATGTCAATCCTTTACTTCTTCTCATAAGTTTAAATTGTAATATACTCGCCAAATCAAAAGGTGAAAGCGACTTAGTCGTTCGGCTATTTACAGTTAAGTCTACGTAAAACGAATATATTAACCGACCATTTGTTTTTCAAAATAGAACACCGTTAGTACTGAAAAAACAAGTGTTAATTGCAACAGTAAAGCTATTACTTTATGAATAGACAACAATAAGCGCCATGTGGTCATACGGCCATAAAAAAGGTGTTTTACATGATTATGATAAAAGTTTGTTTGGAAATAAATCAATATTTTTCTGTATTACAGCGTACTGTTTAATTTTATGTAAAATCATAAAAAAAAATTATGGAAGTCGCTCCAGTCAAGGCATGAAACAATTTGATGTCGGAAACTAAAAAAAACAAACAAACGATGACTGTCGCAGAAAACATAGGATTTCTATAGATTTCCGTCTTGAAAAGAGAAGGGCTATAAGAAAGAGAACAACAGTCAGCAGGAAGAAAGTTCTACAAGGCCACAGTTCTTAGAAAGGAGCTACTGGAAGAGTAAGTTGTATTATAACTAAGTATCAGAACGACAAATTGATGAAGCCACCTTGAATAACGGTTCATATAAGTCGAAAAATTGAACCATAGAATAGATAAGACACTTCTGTAAAAAGACACATACCATAATAATATTTATAGAAAAAATTGAAACTGTCAACATTATATATCGGCGCGTGCGTGTGTGTGTGTGTGTGCGTGCGTGTGTGTGTTTGTGTGCGCACGCGCGCGTGTGTGTACGATAGAGAGTACAAAGGACGTAAAAGGGTGAAGCGAACCAAATTACAGATACGTTTTTGGACGTTATCAACAATTTCTAATAAAACAGAAATTAATCAGCTAAATATGACAACAGAGTAAGATAGTAGATTGCAGAGATAAAAAATAGTCTCAGGTGTGAGAAAGTACTTGAAACAATAGAAGGAACCGATTTTACGAGAATCAGAAAGGACAATAGACTTAATGAATATTTGATGAGAAAAATCACCAAGAAATGTTAGAATCGATTTGTCATCAAAAGCAAAGATGAACTTTGTTCCTAATTTATGCAACTATTTTCGTGTCAGAAATCTTACTGTAAGATCATATAAGATGTCTGTTTGAAATGTACTGGGACAAACGTCACACATAATTTATTACAATTCCGAACAGTAAACACGAACCGACTCGATTATAAGGCATTCTCACAACTTTGCTAAACTTCTATACGCTACTAGATATTATTAACGTACTAGTGTATTTCCTGCGTTAAAAAGGGCGCCGAAAAGATACACTTCGTCAGTGTTCGCACTAATAAAAGTATAAAAAAGTTTCATTAAGTAGAGTTCAAAGAAAACAGAAATAAAACATCTCAAACTGGAAAGTTTTAAATAGAGAGATATACATATGAACACTCAAACACGCAATACTAAATGATTAAGGTAGTTGTTATTTTATCGCTTTATGTGTTCGTCGTTCGATAGATGGTAAACATTAAAAGTGAAATGTTTACATAAAGCTAAGATTAGTTATATAATAATAAGATACTATGTTATGCGATAAAATAATCCACATGTATGGTATAATGCTTATTTTCTCCACGAATAGAATTTCGACTAAATGTCGTAGCAGTTCATTGATGGCAGCCATAGTCACAGTATTGAACGCAGCGTTTCTGCAACATACTTTTTCTGTACTTCAGGAAACACATTTTTATAAATATATCACACTGTTGTCTTAATTGTTATACACCTTTCAAGGTCACACCGCAACTGTAGTTCACATAGCACACATAACACCCAAACAAATAAACTGACTCATTTAAATATCTGATACCCCTTTCTTAGTAACGATCCCAATTTATTAAAAACACTCATCTGTCATATCTCTCTCTATATATATTCATATAAATCAATGTTTGTTTGAGTGCTATTGCAAACAATGTGCTTTTAGAATATTGAAATAAGTTTCTTTAATGATATGTTTTAAAACTATCTAAAGACACTTAATTGGAATTCATTATTGAGATGAGTATTATTTATTAATTTATAAGTATTATCAATATCAATAATGAATAAATTAATGAATAATACTCATCTCAATAATAAATTCCAATTAAATAATACATATACCATTCGATACGGACCCGACCATAGAAAATCAGATAATAAATGCACATAGGTTTATAAGACCAAAAACACCCATCTTCGAGGCCGGTGGCGCATTGGATAAGGGCGTTGAATCTCTACAGTACAGGTGAGAATTGTCTGAAGATAGCAGTTTCAATCCTACCCAAAACCGGCCAAAAACGTGGTGAGATGACAATAACTACGGAAGGCAGTAATTGCTGACGATGCAGTTAGGGGATACGGAGTTCCTATCTCGTGGCGGTTTCCAGATGACGAAGGTCATATGAATAGTTGGCTGGAACGTCGTGGAACAACAACTAAGAAAGATGAGGATAATAGTGAGCAATACATAAATCATATCTAGAGACACCATTGAAATGATCCGTCGGTTCCAGTTAATGCGGTTATCAGTCAATGGCCATAAAATAATTGAACTACACGTGAACTTAAATAAACAAATTTCATCTTTAAAGTCGATTTTCTACATTTCTTAAAACAAACATGTATTTAAGCAAATACTACCTTAGCAAAGAATGCATTATAAGGGTTTAAAAATTTAAATAATTATTTGAATTGCATTTTATAGTTTAAAATCAATTCGTTTCTCAAAAAAAAAAAGTATTAAAATTCGTTTCAATTCGTTAAAACCATTTGTAGTTTTAAAGCTGTCTGCAAGAAATGAAACACAGTTTTTAAGAACACCACCACGCTCATAGTGTTTTTATTTTTTGATTTCATATTGCAAAGCTTTTGAAGGCAAAATTTTTAAATGTGACTATTTTTTAAATTATGTTTCCTAATAAACCTCAACACAGACAGACAACGCCGGATAAATCCTGCTGTTATCGGAAATAGCATTATACTTCAATAATCAGCATATATGACATATTTCCGGACAGCCTTTGTATAATCTAATACTTCAACTTCAGAATCACAGAAGGAAATTTCACCTACATTACTTAATATGTATCACTGAGAAATGGCGTTATGTATATTAATGCTATATTTTTCGATAGAAATAAGTACCCATTTATACATAGATATAGTTGTATATCATTTTAAATTACATTTTCCTCGCAATTAAAATGACTTTTAGAAATGTAAAACGGGAACATTTGATTGATATTCTCATTTTACAAAGATAAGTAACGTGTTATTAGGAAAAAAAAATATATCTTAGGCATTTATTTCCTAGCGCGTATACGTCGGCACGAAAAGCTAGGCAATGGAGCAAGTTAAATACATGCGCGCTTATTTATAACTTGTCATCCGGACAAAAAATAAACAATTAGAACATGACCCCCAAACAACTGTACGCACATAATTGTAAAAAAATCAAGTCATGTAGAACATATGGATAGTTTACTCATGATTAACACATTGGTGTTTTCTGGTGGGAGCAGGTCCCACATATTACATTTCTACTACTCTTGAGGACGAGTCAGCAAATAAAAAAGGGGGAAATCAATTAGTTTCTCCGACATCGCGAGAATCAGAAGAAGGCCAAGCGTTTTCACGAGATTCAGGAGTTGATCATGTTCTCTAAAAGAATCCCTAAAAGTGAACGACTTTGAGAAATAGCGCACTACTACTACTACTACTACTACTACTACTACTACTAATAATAATAATAATAATGATGATAAGATTAATACTACTACTACTACTAATAATAATAATGATGATGACAGGATTAATACTATTACTACTACTACTACTACTAATAATAATAATGATGATGATAGGATTAATACTATTACTACTACTACTACTACTCATAATAATAATAATAATAATAATGATGATAAGATTACTACTACTACTACTAATAATAATAATAATACGCAGTATCTACAGCAGCACTCTCTGTAACATCTTTTTTTGACAGCAATCCGGTTCCTGCCAGGGTCATCCCTGGCAAGACAGCGTTGTGCCAAGCGATATTAAAGCAGCAACTCGGCTAACGGGGATATTGTGAAAATACAACAGAAGAATGCACCAGAAACCATAATCTTGTAGTTGTCTTTCACCTGAGTTTTGCAAGAAAAAACGCGCCAGGTTCGGGGCCGCAAATCAACTGACTGACTGCTTCTGTGTGTTTTGTGTCAAAATCTTTCCCGAGTTTGCATGTGAACACTGACGATTACTGCTCTCAACATCTTGCAGATTAACGAATAGCTGCGACTTTCCATGTGAACTTCACGCAGACCAGATATGTTATAAGACGCGATCTTCGTAAGGTGTGTAATGAAATCCCCCCTCTTCCATCACACTACCACTACCAGCAGCAACAACAGCACCATCTAAAATCAGACCCATATCGATTTTCGTAACAAAAGTTGTTATGCGCTAATCCAGAACTATCCGGCAAAGAGGTCTTTCGTTAAAATCAAGAATATCGTTAAATCAGGATTTGTAGTCTTCTAATCGGCTATACTTCGCGTGATAAATGTTTAAGACGGAACCGGAAATTCATGAAGTTAGAGTAACAACGTCTCTTTTATCCATGCGTTACCTTTGTGCGTTCTAAGAAAAATCTTCCTTGACTTCGTATGCAACGACCGGGACTTGGTGTTTTAGGTGTCGGCGTAAAACGAGCAACTAAGACCAACGCGGATGATATCGTACGACTCAGTCAATCCTGGGTCTTCGTAGAATCTATTCAAACGTTCGATTCTCTTAAAACACAAACAACAACAACAACAACAACAACGACAGCATTATAATCTAATTCTGTATTATAACTTTTAGCCACAAACTTAATTTTATCAAGGTTTTCGCTAATGAAAAAGTTTTCCAATCGTCTTCACGAACAGGCAATCTTCGTGACATTTGGCTAGCGGTCACGACACTAGCTAATTCTATGCATGCCTCTTTTTTTCTTGTGATTTATTTTTTGCGTAATGTTTTGTTTTCTAGATTTATGACCATTTTTCACTTTTCGATAGAATTATTTTACTTTTACACCTAATCTTGTTCAAGGTTTGTAATACGTTGTAAAAAACAACCGAAAATACTTAATTCACTATTCAACTTTCATTTTTTTAAACCGTTTAAATTCCAATTAACAAAAATTTCGCGGATCTAAATTTTCAGTCCAATATTTTGCAAATATTTCATTTCCAAAATAATTGAATGAACTACGTGTATTTTAGTTATCTGACGATTGATAAATGAAGATGAAATTTATTTTACATACGTTTCCAAACCACACATGGTTGAGACAGGCCGAGTAATTGCTCCAGTCACCATGAAGCCATGTTCCATTTATGGTACAAGTCCTGTGTGCGACCAAATCTGAAATAAAACAATAAATCGTTTAATATCGACAAACTGACATTTTAAATATGGTATTATTCGAATTATTCGGACTACTGCTTTTAGCGTGAGTGTTATTCTCAAAATGTTTCAGCTGATGTAATCCCCGACTATCATCAGGTGTATCCTCTCTAACCAGGGTTTTTCGAACGGAACTATTTATTTAATTATCCACGATAGCATATTCTCGTTCCATCAGCCTTAAATTATTTGCTATTTTAGAAGAGTACAACTTAGAACTTACTTAGTACATTATTTGTTACGCCACGGACATTTCTGGACAATTCTAGTCTGCATTCCGTGAGCTATAATTGTTTATAGATATACAGTCTTATTATCATTTATTATGACTATAGATGATTAATTATAGATAATTATCTATGTATGTATATATGTATGTATGTATCTATCTATCTCTATAATATATATATATATACTTGTCTATGTCTATGGTAAAGAAATATAAATTAGCACAGTCTACGTTTGATGCATGGAAAAATAGTATAATTGAATGCGTAAATAAAAAGGTTAAACATATAAAACAATTTAAACACCCTAGAAAAACCAATCCTCTTTTAAAAAAATCAGAAATACGGGAGGAACTTAAAATACTTCAAGAAAAGTTCGTAATAGTTCCGATTGATAAAGCGGCAAACAATATAGCCTTTATATGTAAAAAATATTATATACAACGTTTATTGATAGAAGTAGGACTTATAGGAAACGATTCGGATACGTATAAAGTAAGTAATAGTAATTTAGATAGCATTATTTTGAATAATAGTATTATTAATGAAAAAGTAGGATTAAAGTTAGAAGATAAACACAAAAATCTTCCATGTATGTATTGGATACCTAAAATGCATAAAAATCCAGTTGGGGCTAGATTTATTGTAGGTTCAAAGACGTGCATCACTAAACCTCTAAGTAAAACTATATCTAAAATATTTAAATTAATTATAAATCAAATAAATAATTTTCACCTGAAAAGTAAATTCTATAGTAATATAAATCTATTTTAGGTAGTAAATAATTCCAAACCAGTGAAAGAAAAATTAGATAAAATAAATTCCAGAATAAAAGCAAAAGCTATAGCTACTTATGATTTTAGTACGCTATATACTAAAATTCCACACGAAAAACTTATAAAAGAATTAAATGATACTGTAGATTTGGCTTTTCAAGGTGGAAAAGGTAAATATATAGACTTTTCAAACTCTAAAGCTTTCTGGTGTAAAAATAAAAATAGCAAAACTAGTATTTCTAAAGGTATTTTAAAAATGCTTGTAAGTCATCTTATTAAAGAATGCTATTTTCAAATAGGAAATAAAATATTACTCCAAACGATAGGTATCCCAATGGGATTGGATCCGGCACCATTTTGGGCAAATTTGTATTTACATAGACTCGAGTATATATATATGTCATCATTATTAAAACAGATATATCTAAAACATATAACTTTCATGGGTGTAGGAGATTTATAGATGACCTTATATGCATAAACGATAATGATGAATTCGAAAAAAATAAACATCTTATATATCCAAACGAACTAAAATTGAATTGTGAACATAGAGGACAACATGCTACATTTCTGGATTTAGATATAAAAATTGAGGATGGGATTTTTCTTTATAAAATATTTGATAAAAGAAACGCATTCCCCTTTAAAATAGTACGTATGCCCCATAAAGATAGCACCTGCCCCGTTTTTGTGTTTTATGGAACCATTATGTCAGAGTTTTTGAGAATAGCTCGTGTTACTCTAAAATTAACAGATTTTATACCACCAGTTTCTAGCTTAGTAATAAGGATGATAAAACAAGGTGGAGATAAAAATAAAATATTTAAACAGTTAAATAAAGCATTTGTTCGTTATCCTGATGCTTTTGAATCGTTTAAGATAAACCAGACTATATTAATAAAGGAAATCCAAAACTATATTAGCAATGTATAAATGTATTTATAATTACATATAATAAATTTATATATATATATATATAAAAAAAATGTATATATGTAAAAATAAAATATTTTTAACCTTTATATATCTAATTTTAAATAAATAAGAATGTAAATATACAAACTACTAACTATAGTGGGGGTGATAAGTAGTTAAATGGATTAATCCAAATCTTATAAATACAAGACTGATAAATTAAAAAATGTATCCATTTTAAATGTGGAAATTGATGAATCGCACAGGTAAGAAATTCATTTTTATACTATGAAAAGGTTAGTAATTGCAATTAAGAATAGGAAATTGGATCAAAATTTTTGTAACTTGTCTTCTTCCTAAGATTAAGGGTGGTGGTGTTTGATCAACACTGCTGGGGAGCCATGATGTAATACACTGTTTTGTTTTTAAATCCCCGAAACAGTGTTTCATGGTAAACAACTGATGATCCCTTGAAAAATAAAAAAATTGGTATTATAGTAAATTTGAGAGTTGATGCAGTGATTGCAGGTGATTAAATGACTTACTGACTAGATGTTTTTTTTTTTTTAACGAATGATAAAAAATAATTTTTTGTATAGTTTCA
Organism: Euprymna scolopes; assembly: GCF_053919585.1. Taxonomy (NCBI): domain Eukaryota; kingdom Metazoa; phylum Mollusca; class Cephalopoda; order Sepiida; family Sepiolidae; genus Euprymna; species Euprymna scolopes. Next base: position 54,011,305 of record NC_136493.1, on the reverse strand, counting down.
AATGTTAAAAACTTCAAAGACTATATATATATGTATGTATATATATATGTATATATATAGTGCACTGATATTGAAGACAGTTTGGAGCAGACCAACACTGGTCATGGCCGACACTGATCATGACCGACACTGAGTGTCAGTTGCAAAGTCAGCCATTGGCTAGCAGTACCCGTTAATACCCGCAAATAACCCCCTAAAACCAATACTAATCATTGGTAACGACCAGTGATGACATTGGCAGCCAGTAACTTTCGCTAGCGGCCACTGGTAACAATGCCCGACAGTGGACGCCAAATGATTGCATTTTGGATTTTTTGCTTTGTCTGACAACCATAGTTTTATTTGTTTTTAGGGCAGCGAGCTGTACCGACACTATTATGGATTTGTGTCATACCTCCAGCAGGCAACGCCGGTACACGTGTCTCGCTAGTCTATTATAAATAATTTATGGATTCAGTATTGTATTAAATACTAAAGAAGGAGTGCTTAGTAAATTATCGTCGCCCAACTTATCTGCTACTTCTTTAAGTCGTCTTACTCTCCACCATCCTTCATCATCTATAATTAACGTAAAGCATAACGCCTTTAAAGGGTTAAAATGGTTTTAGCTAGAAAACACAGTATAGTTTCATCACACTTTATTTTGACACATCAACGCCACAAATAACTAAATGAATGTGTGACGTGCCGCATGAGAATATTCATTCACTTATAAGCTAATAAATATTTTCATGCGACATAACGAGACTGTAAAACAATTATTATTTTATATTTCTTTGTGTCTCTTTCTTGGAAATACTTCAAAGACAATTTATTTCCACAGAGGGGAGTTCTAATTCAGGTAAACATAGATATTATTAAAGAGAAGATGGAAACGAAATAAAAGGACACTTAATCGATCTATTGATTAATAACTTATATTGTTTCAACAATGTTTTTACACAATTGCAAATTGTATCTGAATGGTGAAATGTATTGCTTTACTTTAAAAGGCCGCCGTTTTAATTTATTAGTGACATTTAAAGATCAAAGGCGAAACAAGAACGGAAGTCAAGGAAGCATTTACTTCTAGTCGGATATTTTGTGTGTCTTTTTTGGCGATACTTGTAGCATGATGAAAGTTGGGAGGAGCATATACATTATATGCAACTATATGTAGCAAGGAAGATTAGACGTGTCTCAAAAGTGCACGCAAGTGACCCGTTATATATAAAGTAAAACCACGGGATACGGTAGCCATAAGGATAGGATTTTCAAGTTATGATGTGGAATATGATGTTTTTCGGTCCCTGGTTACGGTATTTGCCCCACCTTGCGGTGTTATAATGTTATTTGATTATATAAATATGTATTATATACAGTACCGTACTTTGTTACTAATTTTTAATTATGTATCCCGGGTTTCCATTATATATATATATATATATATATATATATATATATATATATATATATATATATATATATATATATATATATATATATGTATACACACACACATATATATATATGTATATGTATATATAGCGATTATTATCTCATAATTCTCATTTTTATCTTTATTTTTCTAAATACGGTTATTCACATTTTTATTACTTCGGACTATTTCATGGTCGTTAAATGTGTATAATAACAAGACAATGGTTGCAAAAACCTTCGAAAGCTATTATTCATGAAAATTCAACCTTTTTTAATTACCGAAAACCGCTGTCACGGTGTACATTTCTTCAACTTTTGTGAACATTAACCACATCTAACAACACCAAATACGCAACGTATACATAATCCTTATTTTATATCCGCTAATTTTTTGTTTTTTATTTTGATAAGTAGCAAGTGGGCACGTTTGGTAGTATTTTTCTTGTGATTTTACTACACGGGCAGTCGTCGACTAGTACGCACGCCGTCGGATCGGCGAGCGCGTTCGGGTATCATATCTACCCTGCCGTATAATGAAAACGAACGTAACATTAGGTTAAGGAGATATTGTTTCCTCTTTATCTCTCCGACCGCATAATTTTTTTTTGCTTGTTTTTGTTTCGAATCCGTCTCATAAACGAACAACTACTCTGGATTGTATTTGTAGTTTGCATATCAAAATCTACACGCCAAAATGACGTAATAAAATACCTGAAATGAAGATGGCGGGGAGTCGAGTTTGGAGAACTGACTGAACGGATCGGAGATTATAATGGCGATTGAATGCTGATACGAGTCCAGTTTAATTTTATTGCTGTATTTTGTTAAAAATTATTTCGACGACTATTTTTACATTAGTTGCTATATATTTCAGCGTTTCGGTCAAGATAACGGGAGGTGCATATTTTCGAACTTGGGCATATTTATGTCGAACTCGGAAACTTATATGCCATTATTTAATCCAAAGTGTTAGTTCGAATTTTGTTTTTTATTAATAGTTTTCTGAATTCGACATAAAGATTGACAAGTTCAGAATGATGCACTCGAAGATCTGAAGTTACATTGGCCGAAACGTTGTAACAGTCAAGATCAGTTAAGCAGTCGCCATAAAAAAAAAACAAAACAAAAAAACAATCATTCATGCTCATCAATCCGAAAGAAACTGCCTTAGTGTTCGTACTTAAAATCTGTACTAGATTTTCTATAACTATATTCTCCACTGTTATTGTCACTGCCGGTTTATTATTATTATTGTGCTTGGCGATATGACATGACATTTCCTTTCTCTACATTATATGCTGTGTTAGTTTATATATCTTTCAGTGAATGTACACTTTCTATGTCCGAATGAACACTTTCTATGTCCGAATGACCTGAATCCCAGATTACTGCGAGTTAGCAACACAACATGTATATCAGAAATAATAAAAGTCCAAGGATAGATGGACGGATGGAGTTTACATTGTCTAAAAATGTTTGAACATCCTATTAATAGCGCCAAAATATTAACGTGTAATCCACTTAAAGTCATGTGGATCCTAATGCCTTTTCTTGGAAGTATTTCATGTATACGTGGATTAATATTTGGAACAATGGTAATCACATAGCCAGACGATATTACTATCGATACTGGTCTAAACTTCGCCACAAGCATCAAACGTATCCCATAACAATACATGACAGCTCCATTTGAAGCATACGTAGCGCAATAGATAAAGTTGTGACGTAATAATCAGTTTTAAGTGATAAACCTCTAGAGGTTGATGGTCCCTTCCTTACTACAAGCAATACTAAGTATTAACTTAGAATAAAACTTAAAATTAAACACTTAGGCATCTATCCGCTCATGGATGACGGAACGAGAACAGACAACCATCGTGGATGAAATAAAAGGGTTCAGTTCGAAATTCCGTACAGATTCCCAACTTTGTAATAACGGTCCCCATGCTTGATAAGATGCACAAGTTGCACATAACAAAGTTCTAAGATTACATCAACCGAAACCTTGTAAGAAACTAGAATGAGTATAGAAAGTTGACTCTGGTTTTATGTTAAGCAGCCTCGTAACTCTCACTTCCCTTATTTTGTCTTTTATTCCTTCGCATTTTATGTACGATATTTCTGACAAAGGGGGAAGAATTGATGTTTTCTGGATCGGAATCTATCAATCTCACACTTATCGCTGATTAGGTTTTGACTTTGAAGTAGAAACCATTGTAGCTTCTAACATCAAGTGACTTCATGCCTTGTCTGGAGCAAATACCATAAAAAGGCGAGAACAGT